>NC_133660.1:19904501-20206839 GCF_037893015.1 Macrotis lagotis | reverse complement strand
TCTCTCAATTCACATTACCTCTGCTACTAGTTTTCTCACACACACACACACACACACACACACACACACACACACACACTCCACAAATATACACACACATACTTCCATACTTCCATCAGAGAGATATTCAACTAACTGCTCATAATATTGATTTGTCAATGAGGGGATGAAATTTTCTCACTCTTAATATTATTTCACTCCCTCAGTTCCCCCCCTCTTGAAATCCCTTAGTGCAGCTTTTCTTCCTTAAATTCTTTAACTTACTGATTTTTCTTTGTTCATAAAATGCAATATGTATTTTTTGTAAATCATACAGTGCTCTCCTGCTCCCCATTCATGTCTAGTTGCATAAAAATAAACATTTCAATTCTTAGTGCTTCATGCAAGTATTTAGCATGCTGAGTAATCTATTCACTTGTGGTTTCCTTTGAAGGAATGATCCAAATTCTTCCCATTTTCTGAACAAATGTTCCTTTTATTTCTTTGATGTTTAAGCTCAATGTATGTTATTTTTGAATGTTAGTCAATGTCTTGCTTTTCAGAATATAATACTCTAATTTTTATTTTGTCTTGTTTATAACCACAGACTAATATTTTGTTTTCCTATCTGAGTTTCCTTGGAATTTTAATGACCTTTTCTTCTTAATGACTGAAAAAAAAATTTTGTTAAATTTTGTTTATTATAGCCTTATGTCTTTAAATGACTTGCCCAAAGTCACATGGCTAGGCAATTTGGAAGCTGGATTTGAACTCATATCCTTCTGATTCCAGAGCTGGTGCTCTATCCACTGTACCACCTAGCTGCCCCTAAAAAATTCTTAATAATTTCTATTTCAAGTTTCTTTCTAATGTCATTCTATGGATTCTCTTGACTTGAACTTTACCATCTGCTACCAATATTTCTGGACAATTTTACTATATGATTTTATGGAATATAGTATTTAGTTATCCTTTTTTCACAATTTTTTCTCAGAATCTTATAATCCTGAGCCTCTTTATATTCTCATATTCAAATTCAACATTTTATATTATAGAAATTTTACAGTAGGATCATAGATGACTAGATCCGAAGGCAGTAGGAACCTTAGAGGTCACCTAGTCTGACCTCCATATTTTACAAATGAAGAAACCAGGGGAGTTTAGTGGCATACATAAGGTTATACAGTTAGTCTGGGAACAACTGAAGTGAAGAATTGGATGAGAAATGAGCAGCTATTCAGTATGCTCATTGTAGCATGTTTGACCAAAGATTTGTCTAATCTTTACTTGGAGACCTCTAAGGAGGGAAATATCATCACCTCTTGAGACAGTTCATTTTATTTTGGTATATTTCTAGTTGTTAGGGAGGCTTGTTTTTACCCTGATGTCCATTGGTCTTTATACAAAATTCACCACTGCTCCTAGTTCTTCTCTCAGAATATAAACAGAATAAATCCAACTTTGTACTACATTAGAGTTTGTCAAATACTTGAATTTTTCCACAACCCCATTTCTGAATTGTCTTTCTTTTTTTGTAGTGATACAAAAGTAGAAATTATTTTTTTGTGAAAGAATTTAAGAAAAGTATTTGTGTTATAAGTTTATCTTTTTTTAATTGTTAAAATTTCACAAAAGTTAGAATTCACATTTAGAAGAGTATGCTGGAGTAATAAAAGCAATTCTGAGTGTATGTGTGTGTGTGTGTGTGTGTGTGTGTGTGTGTGTGTGTGTGTGTGTATGGATATGTGTGTGTGTCTGACTGTCTGTCCCTTTTAAGTAGATCACAAATAGATGTTGCTAAGCTGCAATAACTGGGCAAGACTCTAAGACCATGCACATAAACAGAGAACTACATACTAGGCTATGACATTGGAAAGCAATCAAATTTCTGAATAGAGAAAGAATGGGAAACTTCAGCCAATACAAAATGACCACCCAAAATATGACTCAATGCATGTGATTCTCCTATCTCTAAGGAGTCAGCCAGTCAATATTAACGTGACCATCTAATTTTACCTTATTTGACTCTATAGAACATTACAAGGCCCAAACTTTAGTTGACTATCTGCCTTTCATTGGGACAATTACTTCATCCTTTAGAGCTTGGTAAAAATTTGCTTTTGTTCTGAAGCTCAAGTCTGTGGTGATAGCCTTTAAAATAATGTGTATTCCTATAAAGGTAAAATCAAGTGAATTGCTGAGCAATAATCTGATGAATTTGCTCAATGCAAACACCTACTTAGAATAGTTTTGACTAATAGAACAACAATCTGAGAAGCTTCTGAATTGAGCTCTTTGCCTGCCTCCATGTTTTTGGTATAGTAGAGAGATTATTACATCTGGCCTTGGAGGACCTCTCTTGAAAGCCTGAAGTCATCATTTACTACCCATCTCACATTGGCAAGGCATTCCATTCTTTAGATCTTGGTTATCCTCATCTTTTTAAGCTTCCCTTAAGTCTCATATTTGAAGATAAAATTTTCTGTTCAGCTCTGATCATTTCATCAGGAAAGTTTGACAGCCCCCTTACTTCATTGAATGCCCATCTTTCCCCCTGAAAGAATATGTTCAATTTTGCTGGTTAGTTGATGATCATAATTCAAGCTCTTTCATCTTCCAGAATATCATATTACAAGCCCTTTGATCCCTTAATGTAGAAGCTGCCAAATCATGTGTTATCCTGACTGTGACTCCATGATAATTGAATTGTTACTTTCTGACTTCTTGCAATAGTTTCTCCTGGACTTGGGAGCCCTGAATTTGGCTATAATATTCCTGACAGTTTTCAATTTGGGATCTCTTTCAGGAGGTAGTCGGTGGATTCTTCCAATTTCCATTTTACCCTATGTTTTTAGAATAGCAGTTCAGTTTTCCTTAAAAGTTTCTTGCAAGATGATGGCTAGGCTCTTTTTTTGATCACAGTTTTCAGGCAGTCAAATAATTTTTAAATTATCTCTTCTGAATCTATTTTCCAGGTCAGTTGTTTTTCCAACGAAAATTTTCACATTTTATTCTGGTTTTCCTTTCTTTTGGTTTTGTTTTATTGTTTCTTTATTTCTGACAAAAGTCTATTTGTTCCATTCTGTATTTTACTGAATTCTTTTTATTATATAAATATTTTATTTGTTTTCCAATTATATGCAATAGTACTTTCTACCCTATCTTTTTTGTAAGGTTTTGGATTTTACAATTCCTCCCTCCCCCCCCTTCCCTAGAAGGCAATCTGATAATCTTTACACTGTTTTCATGCTATGAATTGATCAAAATTGAATGTGTTGAGAGAAAAAAACATCTTTGAGGAAGAAATAAAATATTAGAGATAGCAAAAATATGTAGTACATAAGACAAATTTTTTAAAAAGTGAAGGTAATAATCTTTGGCCTTTGTTTAAACTCCATAGTTCTTTCTCTGGATACAGATGGCATTCTCCATCACAGATACTCTAAAATTGTCCCTGATTATTGCACTAATGGGGTGAGCAAGTCCATTAGGGTTGATCATCACCCTGTGTTGCTGTTAGGATGTACACTGTTCTTCTGGTTCTGCTCAGCATCAATTAAAGCAAGTTTTCATAAGCTTCTCTGAAATCCCAACTACCTTGATTTCTAATAGAACAATAGTGTTCCATCACATACACACACACACACACACACACACACACACACACATATACATACATATATATATATATATATATATATATATATATATATATATATATACACCCCAATTTATTCAGCCATTCTCCAATTGATGGATATCTCCTTGTTCAATTCTTTGCCACTACAAACAGAGCTACTATGATTATTTTTGTACAAGTGATATTTTTACCCCATTTTATGATCTCTTCAGGGTATAAACCCAGTAGTAGCATTGCTGGATCAAAGGGTATGCATGTTTTTATTGCCCTTTGGGAAAGGAATTATTTTCTTTAGTGACTTTTTGAATCTTCTTTTCCATTTAGCCAATTCTACTTTTTAAGTCATTTTTCTTTTCATTTGTTTTTGGGATATCTTTTCCCACTTGGGCTTGTCTGGTTTTTAAGATGATATTTTCTTCAGTTTGTGTTTGTGTTTGTGTTTGTTTGTTTGTGTGTGTGTGTGTGTCCACTAAACTATGACTCGACTTTCATGATTCTCCCATACCACTTTCATTTCTCTTGTCAATTGTTCCTCTATTTCTCTTATTTGATTTTCAAAACCTCTTCCATGGCTGCAGATCAATTCATATTTTTTTGGAGTCTTCAGATGTGGAAGCTTTGACTTTTTTATCATCTTCTGATCTCCCTTATCACCAAAATAACTGTTTATGGTCAGATTCATTTTTCTTCTGTTGTTTGTTCATTGCATAAGCTATGACAAGAGTTTAAGTCTTTCTGGTTCTTTTGGGGGGGGTTGGTTTTTGCAAGTCAATTGGGTTAAGTGACTTGCCTAAGATCACCCAGGTAGGTAATTATTTAGTGTCTGAGGTCAAATTTGAACTCAGGTCCTCCTGACATCAGGGTTGATGTTCTATCCACTGCACCACCTAGCTTCCCCTAGAGTTTAACTCTTTATTAAGGTAGGGCTCTGCTTCCAGGATGGAGGGTGCACTCTCCCAAGCTTTTGGAGATTTTGGCAGCTGTTTTGAGAGATAAAGATTCTAGTGACCTGCAAGTCACTGCTCTTGGTCCACTGACATCAGGTCTGTGCTTCCGAGGCCTACACTGGAGTGACTCCACTCTCACCCTGGTGAGAAAGTCTTTTTCTGCTGATCTTCCAAGTTGTCCTTGGAAATCTCTTGGCTGAGAGGTCTACAAACTGCCACCTTCCTAGGCCTGGATTATTGGGGCTGGTTCTGGCACTGCATGGGCACCACTGCACTCCTCTCACTCCAATGCAACAAACCTTTCCTGCTGATCTTCCAAGCTCTCTTGGCCTGGTAAATTCTTTCACTCAGTCTTTGTGTGGTTTCTGCCACCCTAGAATCTATTTAGAGTCATAATTGAAAGGAATTTGGAGTGGTTTGGGGGGAGAGCTTGGGCAAGTCCCTACCTTTACTCTGCTATTTTGACTCCACCTCTATTCTTCCCTGAATCATCTTTTCTACAGGCTAAGCCTTAACCAAACCTCATGTGTCACTGGCTCAAGACCTTCATCATCCAGGTTGTCCTCTATCTCATATGTAGAATTTGAACTGAAATCCTATCTCCATAAGCCACTGTTTTTTTTAACTGACATCTCCTTCATGTGCTCTTCCCATCTAGGTAAGAACTCATTCACTTTGTTCCTTTATTCCTCCTGTTTATTTTTATATTTCTATTCCATAGGTTTCTTTTTCAGAGCATTTGCTGAGATAGTGTCATTTTGTTTCAATCTACAAAGATTTCTTAAATATTTATAAAGTTGCAAGTTTCATTTAGGATACAAAGACAAGAAAATGAAACCATCTCTGTTCTCAAGTTACATTCTATCAGAGGAAACAATGTGTATTGATGAGTGTATACAAATTTCACTGACAAAATTTAGGGACAGAGAAGAGGGGAGAAATTTGTAGCTGGAGGTGGGATCAGAAAAGGACTCATACAGAAGATCATGTCTCTGGCAGAGGGATGGTTTTTTAGACATGTCCAAAGACATAGGGGTGAGAGTGGTGGGGTTATCTTGTATGAAGAACAGCAAGAAATTTAATATATCTGGCCCATGGAGTAATGTTTAACAGGGCTGCAAAGTTGGTTATGAAGGGTTTAAAATGACAAATAGAAGAATTTTAATTGGACCTTAAAGATAATAGAAATTTTTTCTAGACAGAGGCAGAGGCAGACACACACACACACACACACACACACACACACACACACACACACACACAACCAGAGACAGTGTATTTGAGGGGGGTGGTAAGAGAATAGCATGCTCATAATCATGCATCACTGCCTTTTTTCTAAATTCAGTCTTTTCTGGTTAGCCCTGCTGGTCTCTTCAAGAGATCTAAGTTTTTTCCTTATTCATTTTGTATTTTCTCCTATTTAACAATAATATCATTAGTAGGGTAATAATAATAGCAAACATTTATATTGGATTTATGATGTCCCTGGCACCGTGTTGCGTGTTTTTCAACTATTTTCTTATTTGATCATCTTCACAACCATGGGAAGTTATAATTATTATCCTCACTTTAAGGTACAGGAATGTGAGGGAAGCAGAAGTTAAGTGACTTGCCCATGGAAACACAGTTATCAAGTGTCTAAGATTGGATTTGAACTCAAATCATCCTGGCTCCAAGTGCAAGTCTCTCTCCATTGTGCCACCAAATGCCAATCATTCTGGGATTGCTGTTCAACATCATTCTCTCAGTGTGTGGACTTGCTCCTTTGTTGTTTCAGATACTCTTGCTGCCTTTTTTGAGTATCTTCTCCCTCAGGATTATTTTGAGGAACATATGATATACTTTGCAAACTTTAAAATGTGATATAACTATACAACTTTTGTTGCTTTTGTTCCATTTTCATCCTACTCCAGAAACTTGTTGATTCAAAATCTTTGTAGTGACATATTTGTGAACATTTGTGATTTCCACCCCACCAAACTTGTTTCTTTCTCCTTATCAATTAGTTGTTTCCTTTCCTAATCAATCACCATTGACTGCTCAATAGCTACTCATCTAAAAATGTGTTCCCCACCAGCCCTTTCTCTTCCTGAGTTGTGTTGCTGCCTTATTTCTCTCTCAGGGCCTATTCTCTTTCCTCTAAGATGCCTAGATTTGCTCATTTCCCTCAGAGCCTGAAGTTGGCCAACTGGGACACTGTAACAGGGAGTTTCAAAATGGTTATTGGAACAGGGTTTGTTTACACTTTGGGGTTCCATTGTCCTTTTACATGTGTTTTCTTGAGAAAATTGTTTAAAAGAAAGTTTCACACTTGAGTCTCTTCTCCATCCTTCTCTTAATCCTTTTATCCATTACCTATTTTCTCCGGTGTTCTACTATTTGTTTAGTAAATGATGCATTTCTGGTCTTCCACCTTCACCTTAGTCTCAGATCTCAATGCTCATTGGATTCACAGCCCTTGGAGGTCCTTCAAAGACCTTGGTTATTCCTTGTTTCTTTCTCCCTGGAATACTTCAATGTGAGCAATCATCAGTTATTGTTTAAAACTGTCATAGTCACATGGCTTCTGGAGCTACTCTTGACCTTACAGAAGCTATGGGAGTAAAGAAAAATGGGATACCCTAAGAAGAAGAACCCACAGGAGTAATCTGGTGTATAGGGGATTTTTTCCCCCCATGAAAATTCTTTTGGGTGGGTTCTTTTAAGATCTTTTGTTTAATCATTGACTTGAATTTGGACTTTTTACTTGTGCTGTTGGATGAGCATGTGTAACATTTTAGAATTCCAATACCTCTTTCATACTAAGATGCTGAAAAAAACCTCAGTGCTATTTTTTTATATTGGAGAGTTTTCCTGCCTTTATTAAATGGCAGAATAATTTTGGCGGCACATCATATGTGAAGAAATACACATTACTATCAAAAGAAAGAAAGAAAAAGAAAGAAAGAAAGAAAAAGAAAGAAAGAAATCTCTTTTAATAAACTAACATTACAAAGCTGTTGTTAATAGTTTCTTTTTCTTAATACTCCCATTCAGAGAACTGTTATCTATTAGAATTTGTTTTTCAAAAACTTTCAACTTTAACTGAAGGTCTTAACTATAAAAAAACCAATCATAATTTTATTCACCTTTTGGCTGTAAGGAATGGGGAAAGCATTAGATTTTGTGCCAAAGACCTAGATCTCTATATCAATTATGTTACTATCTACATGATACTTGAAAAGCTAATCTTCCCCCTCTGAGCCTCAATTTCATCACCTGTAAACTCAGGGAATTGAGTTTTATGGTATCAATTATTTCTTTCTTCTCTGTATTTTCTGTCCAAGGACTCCCATGTTATCATCTATGAAACCAAACTTCCAAGTGAATTGACACTAGATATCCTAGAAAAGAAAGAGGAAAAACTTATTGGGAACTGAGGTACTGCCCTGTAATAGAAAGGATGATGAACCTGAAATCTGGAAATCTGAGTTTGAATCTAGAATTAAAACTATAAAAATATTTGTTAGCATTAACAGTCTACTAGACTATAAGATCAATGAGGGCAGGGACTGTCTAATGACTCTTTTATCTCAGGACTTAGCACAGTACCTTTCACAATAGGCCCTTAATAAATGTTGATTGATTGATTGATTACTGAACAAAATACTAAGGTTATCATTCCTTTATACAGACAGAAATGGAAGAATTCCTTGGGGTCCTGTATTTTAGAAGCAGTGATGGATATGAACTAGAGCATAAAGATAATACATATTTCTTTTTTAGGTTTTTGCAAGGCAAATGGGGTTAAGTGGCTTGCCCAAGGCCACACAGCTAGGTAATTATTAAGTGTCTGAGACCGGATTTGAACCCAGGTATTCCTGACTCCAAAGCCGGTGCTTTATCCACTGCACCACCTAGCCACCCCAGATAATACATGTTTCTATGTGTTGGCCATTGAGGTGCATCTGGTTTATAAAGATGACCAAATAGATATAGAAGATAGACAAAATTAACTGGTCCCAAGTGAGCATCAAAGTTATAAGTTTACTTCGATATTCCATGATCATAAACTACACAAGATGGAAGCTTCTTCATAAGATTTAGGATTTTTCCTAAAGCTATGGAGTCAGAAGCAGGCAATAAATGGCACCTCAATCAACTAGCAGTCATTGACCCTTGGTATGGGTCATATTGTTTTTGTGGTTGCCCATTAATCAACTTTTCTGGCATTTTGAACACTGATCACTTATTCTATCCTCACTTTTCTGGAACACTCTCCAGTTGCTGCTCCTATATTCCATTAGGAAAGCAACCTGATGTTGAAATACATGATTTTGCTTTGGGCACAATGAAATGAAATCCAAAATAGAAATTTCTGCTTGGTTTTACACAGAAACCTTAAAGGGCTGCCATGATATTTAAGTGGATCAAAAGTTCAAAGGAGTCTTGGGACTATCTGCTGAAAACACTTCTTTTAAATGAGAGAGGACTATGAGTTGAATTTGAAAAACTGTTTTCCTCCTCAATTTAAATTGATCTGAACTTTTAGGACAACATAAAAATATTTAAAATAGAATAAAATAAGTTAATTGTGAAGAAATGCTCACCATAATAGAACTACAAAGATAAGTATATTGTGTGACCTTGGGCAAGTCTGTTTCTCTCTGAGTGTGAGATGATTTATCAGTTTGTCATTTAAATTCCTTCAACTTGCTATCTTCCTCTTTTTCCAGGATTCTATTACTCACTTTTATTTACTGCTCTATGGTCTAGCCATATTGGCTTTCTTGCTATCCCTTCCCTAAGATGCCCCATTTTCCATCACTGCCTCTTTGTATTGACTGATTCCTATGCTTGGAATGTCCTCACTCCTCCTCTCCCTACCCTTCAGAAAAATTCTTTCTTTTATCAAAATACTGCTGAAACACCAACTTTTATTTTAAGACTTTCTTGTGTCCCTAGCCCCAAGCTATTAAGTGCCAAGCCTACCAAACATACCTTATATTCCTTTCATATATATTCTATATATACTTTGATATGCAGATGTTATAACTTCCTCTCTGTAAGAGTGTCTTCTTTTAGATGGCTGTTTTACTTGAGGTTTTGATGCATCTTTACTGCTTAGCACAATGCCTAGCCCATCATAGTTTCTTCAAAAATGTGGCTCCATTCAGTCATTGCTTCACTTAACCCTTTCTTCATTCTTGTTCAGTGGTTAACATAGAATACAGTAGAAACTCAATAAATATTTATTAATTAAATATAGGGAATTGCACAATAGGTTCTTAACTTTTAAATATCATGGTTCTCTTTGGTAGGATGGTGAAGTCTAATGACTCTGAGTCAATCCTATGTTCTTAAATATACGAAATACACAGGATTTTAAAAGAAACTGATTCTATTGAAGCATCATTTTCAAGATTTTTTTTTAAATTCACAGATTTAACACTGAGGATACCTGGTTCTCTGCATAATCCCTAAAATACTTTCCAGTTCTAAATACTACTGTATTTAGAAAACTACTCTTATTTGATCTAAGCACATCTTCAATCAGTTGAGATGTTAAAAGAAAAAAAAGGTGGTGTGGCTAAGTGGCATGGTAGATAGAGCACTGGCCCTGAAGTCAGGAGTACCTGAGTTCAAATCCATTCTCAGACACTTAATAGTTACCTAGTTGTGTGGCCTTGGGCAAGTCACTTAACCCCATTGCCTTGCAAAAAAACCTTTAAAAAAAAGAAAGAAAAAAGCAAAAAAAAGTTATCTATCAGCAATACTATTAAAAAGCACCACTCCTTTGGACAGATGACTAGACCAGATGACTTTTCCAAACCAAACATCCTGCAATAAGGTATCTTTTACCATCCCTAGAGTATTGTGTTAAGTTGAGAAAGGTCACAGAAAATCTGAACATAATCAGAGGAGGGTAATCTAATGAGCAAGCATCAGTGAATAAAAATTAGAAAGTTAAGTCTGGAGAAGAAAAATTATAAGGATGCATTGGTTTCCATCTTTTTGCATTTAAAGGACTATTGATAGAAAGAAGGATCAAATCTCTTATGTTTGCCCCTCAAAGAGCAAATTTGATTTAGGAACTCTCCCATAATAACCCTAATAGAGATTTTTAAAAAGGGGAATCTGGGAGAGAAATGATCAGAAACTCTAATAGAAATAGCAGAGAAGTCCATCATTCCATCTAGGACCTCAGAAGGGGGCAATCAGAAGCCTCAGGATGCTCTCAGAGACATAGCAAGGAAGGCAGAAACAAGTGCAAACTCTAATAAATGGGGCCTGAACCCAGCAAGTTCTCAGGCCTGACCTATAAGAGCAGTAGTAAGGGACAGAGACATCCCCCATGTAGCAAATCCCAGAGTTCAGGAAATAAGACAATGATGTCAGAACTACAGCAATAGAGAGACCAGTGCAGAACTAGCCATCAGGGGCTCATCTGCCCCTTTCAATCCTCTTGAAATCATAGTAGAAAGGAGGTACAGTAAGCTCACCACTAAATGTATGTGTTGGGAGCTTAATAAAAGAACTGAGACCAATACAATCTCTGATACACAATTGGGGATTGGTGGTGTCATAAACACAGATGAAACCACTTCTCTCCTGGGGATTATGCAAGGATAAATTGGAACTGATTATTAAAAACCAGAGCTATTTCTTCTTTTAAAAACTAACAAAATTGGTAATTCATTAGTTACTTTCTGGGAAAAAAGGAAAATCAAATGACTAACTTCAAAAATTAAAAAGGAGATTATACAATAGGTGAAGAAGAGATGAAGAGATAAATAAAATTAATCAAACCTGTTATGGCAAGTTATATGTCAAAAGTCAATAAATTAAATGAAATAAATGACCATAAAATATAAACTGTCCAGATTGACAGGATCAGAAATGTCTGAGTTTAAGTAACTGAAACTAAAAAAAAATTAACAAGCCATAAATGAACTCCTGAAGAAAGGGAAAAAAAGAAAAAAACAGGACAAAAATGAATTTACAATTGAATTCTATCAATATTTAAAAATCCATTTCATAAAATGTTCATAAAAAATGAAAAGGAAGTCATACTGCCAAACACTTTCTTTGAGACAATGATGCTCCTCATCACTAACCATGGAGAGATAGAGCAGAAAGGGGGGAATTCTTATGAACCCATATTTCCAATGAATATTGGTATGATGATATGAATAAAAATACTAGCAAATACATAATAACATGTTTTAAAGAGGTGGGATTTAACTTACAAGACCTACACAGGAACAATTTTAAGCTACTTTTTACAGATTTGCATAGCTAGATAACTGTTGGGCTATGTTAATGTAGTAAAAACTACAGTACAGTAAAAATTCAATGCCAATATTCATAAAATAAAAAAGATTAGCTTATTGAAATATGCAAAATAATAATAAAATTTATCCAAAAGAATAAAAGGCAAGGAATCTCAGAAGCAAAAAAATTAAAGGAGAAAGCTAAGAGGACCTGGTAATATGGAATATCTCAAATTATACTACAAAGTATAATCATTAAAACTGCTTGGTATGGATAAAAAATATAAAAGTTCATTGATTCCAATGAACCTTTTTTAGGTACCTAAGACAAAAAAAAAATGAAAAATAATCTACGATTTTCAATTGCTGGCATCAAGGCTCACCTTTTCATTAAAACTACAAGAAAAATTAAAAATCAAACTAGTAAAAATTAGATGTAGACCAACATTTTACATCATCTACCACAAATAGTTTCTAAATGGATACATGACCTATATATAAAAGATATATGATTATATATAAAAGATATAATCATAAGCACATTAGAGGAGAAGATACCTTCTTGAACAAAGAAGGAATAAAAAGTACAACGAAGTTAAAGCCATCTGAGGTTAGAATTATCATACTCATAGGCACTGTCCAAAGAAGTAAGAGGAGATCTTTTCCCACATCTTTTTGGTGGCTACATTTGTCTCTACAAGTTGGAACATTCAGTTTCTATTGTTTTGTGATAGTTCTCTCTCTCTCTCTCTCTCTCTCTCTTTTATTTTTGTAGTTATTTTGTACATGTTTTTTCTGGGTTCTATTTATTTAATCACTCGGTCTCAGTTCTTCTAAGTCTTTCTGTGCTTTTCCATATTTATCATGCTCCTTACTTCTTATACCACAGTAATATTCCATTGTATTCATGTGCCAAATAGATTTATTCATCTATTTTCCAACTGAAAAAAACATCTTTTCCCATAGTTCTTTGCTGCTGCAAAATTAGCAGTATAAGCAAGTACATTAATATACTGATCTCCTTGGAGTACATACCTGGAGTAGAAACTTTTATTTTATCTACTTTATTTGCATATTCACTTTATTTTATTCATAATTTTTGCATAATTCCAGAATTGTTGGACCAATTCAGAGATCCACCAACAATACATTTGATCGGGGGGGGGGGGAAGGATCTAAATATTTTGGGGTCATGGACCCTTTTGATATTCTAATGAAATCTATTTACTCTTTTCCAGAAAAGAAATATTTTTTTGAAATGTACCAAAGAAAACGCCTGATAGTCAAGAAAACCAATTATACTGGTGTGTTCCCCTACTCGCTATGTCTCTCCCTCTCTTCTTCTTTTGTCCTTCCTTCTCTCATTCCCTGACTTACTCCCTCCTTTCTTACTACATACACAACTGCATTCACACATGAACACAAATACATATATATACAAATTCATGGACCCTAGGTTAGGAACCCTTGTATTCAGGTGCCTTCTCTTTCCACAACCCCTCCAACATTTACAATTCATGTTTTGTTCACCTTTGCCAATTTGCTGTAAATGAGGTCACACCTCAAGGCTATTTTGATTTGCATTTCTTTGATTATTATAGGTTTGGAACATTATTTCATATGGTTGTTATTTCTTTATAATTCTCCAAGTACAGCTTGACCATGGCCTCAAGGATTCTGATTTTGGAGTGTGGCTTTGCTATATTATTTGTCTTTTTATCTTGTATAACAGACCTTTATCAGAAGTGTTGAATACAGTCTCCCCAGTCCACTAGATTAATTCTTATCTTGTAGATACAAGATAGACAAGATAGGGTAGATAACTGTCTTTAATATGATTAATTGGTTTACTTTATTTTATGTATTTTAAGACATTATTCTGAGAAGGGACCTATAAATTCCACTGGACTGTCAAATAAATTCATCACACAGAAAAGATTAGGAACCTTTTCTTTAATCATAATCAATTTCTTCATTCTCTTTGTGTCTCTGTCTCTGTATCTTTCTGTGTGCTTCACTATGCCTTTTTCCATTGACATATATGTGTATGTGCATGTGTATTTCATGTTTATTTTATATGAAACACGATTGCAAATTCTGGTTTTTTTTAAAAAAATTCACCTGATATACAGCACATGGTGTTTCAACTTCCCATTTTGACTTTATGTATGACCTGCTTTTGGGGGATAAATTTATTTGAGGCTATAGATTGTGAGGATTTATTATCTTATCCAATCCATCACCCTCTTTCATTTTATTGAACTGTTTTATCCATTCATATTTAAAGTTATGAGAGTTAAATTCATGTTCTTCTCCATTTCTGTCTCTGGCATTTTTTTCCTTCAGTTGGAATTCTTCTTTTGTTCCTTTTCCTATTTCAATTCAGTATTTTGTCCCTGTGGCTCATTTAGCTTAATCTACCTTGGTGCAACCCTATTCTCAAAGGCTTTTCACATCCATCTCCAAATCCATCCTTCATTTGTCAACCTTTTCCCATTCCTTTTTTTTCCCTTTAGATAATTCAAATCTTTCCTTTTTTTTCTCATTGACATTTTATCAATGACTTGAGAAAATATAGAAATAACATGCTTGTCAGTAGGTGGCAAGGAGTTGGACAGTCATCATATTATATGACAAAGTCAGTACTGCAACAAGTCTTGACAGGTAATGTTTGGATTGAATCTAATAAGGTGAAATTTATGACAGATATGTAGAAAATTCAGCACCTGAATTTTAAAAGAAAAACAATTCCAGGATGGGGAAGATGCAGTTAGACAGCACTTCTTGTAAAAAATAAAGATAAAAAAAGACATTCAGATATTCAAGTGGTTTCCAAGCTCACCATGAGTCAATGATGTGGCATGGCAACCAATGGAAGCAACACTTCTTTGATAATATTAAGAGAAGCCTAATGTCTAAGACTGGGGAGGTGATAATCATCCTGTCTGTTGGCCTGGTCAGATCATATGCAGAGCATTTTGTGCATATTTAGGGAGGACATGGTACAAGGACATGTAGAGGAGAGGGATCAAGAGTCCCAGACCATTACAATCTTGTTGCTGTGTCCCTTCCATGAGTCCTAATGATGTCTTCAACTTTCTCCACAATAGCAATGATATATGAGACAATGAAACATTTATTAGCATAAAAGTCCAAATTTATTATGGGTTACATAAGGGCAGTCCCTGGATAGGAGATAGACTGATGCCCTGCTAGGGACCAGTGGTCAGAGCTGTTTCTTGACTACATCAATAGCCCAGCTGCCCTGCCTCTCCAGGGTGCTAAGGTAGTGGTATGAGCAAGAGAAATATGAAACCTTATTCCACATTACCCTAAGGAACAGCTATCCAAATAAGAATGCTGATCCAGTGAGGAAAACATTCTATAAAATAAAAGGACTGGTGATAGTAAAAGAAGAATATAGTAAATGGAATTTTCTTTTATATAAAAGCTTAAGGAGTAAGATGTTGAAGTGATGGGTGGTGATTCCATTTATTAGCTACATGAGTTAGACCAAGTCCTTGTCCCTCCTGAAACTAAGGTTTTGGGAATGATAATACTTGCTCTGCCTTCCTCACAACAACCTTGTGAGGACAAAATAATAGACTATTTTAAACAGCTCTGGGAAAGTAGCAAAGCCCCCCCCAAAATACAAATAATTATAAGAACTCTTTTGTTACTAGATTCTAATTTTCGTAATCTGCATGCCAGGTGCTTGCTGGGCTGTTATCCTGCCATTAATTGCCCTCCTAAATGATATGAAGGAGAGATTTCAGAATTATGGAACAAGCTGGAATGTCAGTGCTTTTGTGCAGCAATTGTAGGCTGTGTGGCACTCTGCCTACCAGCCAAGAAGCTCTCACTTTATCTCCAACATTCATCATTTCCTCTGGCAGATTTTAGGTAAAAATAATTTTAATTACTTTTTGCTTTCGGCAGTGACCTCAAATGCACGGTGCCAATCTTCCTACCTGTGGTTGACAATACAATGTTTCTTGCTTTGAATCAGAGTGGCACTGACTCCTCAGCCAACTGGGAACTAACAAGATGCCTCCAAGGTCTCTCCATCTACAGGATGCTGAGATTCTGGAAAATGGGCACTCTGAATATTATCATTGGACTACATGTTGAAACTACTCTTCTCCTTAAACAGAAAGTTTTCTTTTTCCATTACTGTATCCTTGTCCTTTTGATTGGAGATGATAACATTTAGGAAAGTTTTTTTAAAAATCCGAATTCACATCTATGATATAGTAGGTCCCTGATAAAACACAAAAGGAAGGACTTGGTTTCTAATCCCAGCTCCGTCAATTGCCATCTAAATTATCTTGGACCCTTCTTCTCTCTGTGAATTTAATTATTTGTAAAATGAGCAAGTTGGCCAGATGACCTCTATGGTTCACTAGAGTTCATGCTAAATGAAGAAACATGAAAGGTCCAAAAAACATCTATGGCAGGGTTGACTCCACTGGGCTACTGAATAATTTCTGATCTCCTCTCCTTACCTCCCCATTCCCCCCTAAGCTTGAAACTTATTCCTGAAAACCAGCAAAATGGAAGTGTTGACTTCCTTTGAGCACTGGAGTGTGATGTAATCTGAGGCCCTGTGATGAGGAGGGAGCAACCCAAGCCATCTCTCAGGAAGAATGAACATTCCACAAGGAGTTCCTAATCGACCCAGATCTCCCCTGTATGGATTTGGGTTCAATAGGACTATTCCTTCTTCACTCAAGAGTATCAATTAATTCTCAGAAGTTACCCATCATTTCCTTCCTGTTTGCAGAGAGAACAATAATCCAGTCCCCTTTTGGCTCACTGTATAATCTCCTTCTATGGAAAGGCAACTGGCTGCAATATTAAAAAAAAATAACTCACACATCTGTTAAAGGGTACACATTCCTCTGCCTCCAAAATCCACCAAAAACACATGGAATTAAAACAACCAGTCAGTACTTAGCAAATCAAATTGACAAGATGCCTCCAAGGTCTCTCCATCTACAGGATGCTTTCAAATTGAAAGGAAAATATAACCATCTCTATCTTACATGACTGCCCAGGGATATAATCTCCATGGGATGAGAATCTGGTGGGGTAGAAGTACCCTGGGGAGTTCTACATTCTGTTAGTTACTTTTTAATTTGACACTTCACTGTTGGGGAAGTAGCCAGCAATAGAAGAGAGATGAAGAGAGGCAGAGGAATAGTATCTGAAAACCATTGCTTTGGGTTTAAAATCCAAACCTTCATTCATAGCCATTCACAATCCATTTTCTTTGTATCTCTTTCACTCCCCTTCACACACTGTGCTTGTTCCTTCTGTGAGAGAGTTTGTCTTCCATGTCTCTTGCCATTCTCTAGGCTGCCCTTCATTTCTCATCTCTGCCTTTCAGAATTCCTATTCCTGTCAAAGTTCAATTCAGTGACCACTTTTCTTGATTGCCAAGTTGCTATTTCTCCCTTCTCTCCCTAGTCATGATTTCTATTTTGTATTGTTTTTAGTCTAGTGAATATGCTACATCTTTTCAGTAGACCAGAAGCTCCTTGGGGACAGAGATTTTCTCAGTTTTGATTGCTTGGTTGTTGATTCAATCAAGGGGCTGAGAATCCCAGTATCATACCAATGACTGGAGGTGCCATCTAGGAAATGGACAAACTCTTTCCCAAAGACAGTGCAGTGATTCCTATGGCCTGGCAGGACTGAATTTGGTCCAGCAAGGGTGATTGCTATCAGCACAGAATCAACCTGTAGCCACTGGATGGCTGCAGGAGAGCCTGACTCTTCCTACTAGGGAATAGAATGGAAGTGGTTTCATATAGGACCTTTTCAAATATCTCTTCTTGGATATTGATGAGGGATAGAGTACAGACCTAGAGACAGAGTGGCTCACTTTTGAGAGCCAAAAAAGGAAGTTACTTGCCCATGGAATGAGAATGTCCTTGGGATATTCCCAGATTTCTGAATAAGAAGAAAAGTCATTTCCTGATTTGAGTTGTTTTGAATAATGTGAGTTATTTGACACAAAAATCTACTAGATAAATTCCTTTTTCACTTTTGCTGTGTAACCTGATAGAGTTTTTATGTTTATTTAGTCTATTCCTTGGATCAACAATTTAATAATCAATTTAATTACTTCAAAATGCAGAGAATAGGGGATTTCAGCATTGTGGGTAACCCCTCCTCTGTTGCAATTGTAAGTCCTCAATAAGTTGGCAGTTTTTGAGTTTCATAGGCAAAAACTTTTTCTGCCTGTAGCCAATCTCACATTAAACCTCTCTGAGCTCAGCTATTGTCTTGCTGTACAGATAGCCTTAATCTTGAGATCACAATGGAAGTTACTTCAGTTTACTTCAGATGGCATGGCCATTTGACAACTAAGGGTCATCTCCATTATAGACTGCAAAAATAAATGAATACTTTGATGAATTGATGATTCTGTTCTATTTAATAAGGGGAAAGTTATGTTCAGTGAGCCCTATGGAACTTTACAAGTCAGATTTTCTGAATCAAGTTTCTTTGTATCAGAAACAGACCATTGGCTTTTCTTGCTTGCTCAAAAACTATGCCAAGGGAGTAGTTTGGCTGCTACACTCTCTGTCAAATGGTGTAACTGTGATGGGGGAAGAAAAGATTAGAGAAGGTTCTAATTTTTACTGCCTTTCTCAAATTAGCTCCTGGATTATCTATAACATCAACATGTCAAGAGATATGTATGTCAGAGATGTAAAATACCTTTCCATACCTAACAAGTGGAACATCCTGTACAGAATCTAAATACAATAATAATATTCTAGTTTGTGATGATATGGATTCCCACACCACCTTCCTTTTCCAGTTGCTTTAAATGTATTGCCTTCCTACATTAGAATGGAAGTGCCTTGAGGACAGATCTTTCTTTTTTGCTTGTGTTTCTATCCCCATTACTTATCAAATGCTTCACATATAAGTACTTAATAAATCTTTCCTTCCTTCCTCCCTTCTTTCTTTCCTTCCTTCCTTCCTTCATTCATTCATTCATTCTTCCCTCCTTCCCTTCCTTCCTTCTTTCCTTCCCTCCTTTCCTCCTTCCTGTGTCCCAGGATCACACAATGAATAAAATGTTAGAAGCAGCATCAATATCTTTCTGACTTCAGGTTCCCTACATCTCTGTTTGTGCTTCATTAATATTAAAATAGTAAGTTAGAATAGTTTTCCTTTTGAATTCAATAGATAATCAGAAATTGTAAACAAAAATTAGTTGCAAGAATAGGGTAGGTAATGTTCCTATTCACCCATCTCAGATCTGCTGTTTAAAAGAATCACCGAAAAGCCCAAGTTTGGCTTTTACTGGGTTTTTATGATCCATAAAGCAGAACTTTCATTGGGTTTCCACCAGTGTGAAACAAAACATGTATAACTACATGTAATTCTATACATACATGTATAGTACATGTATGTTTTTCTTCTTGATTAGTCATTCTATTCTAGAAGCTCGGGGAAAAGATTTTAGAAATCTTTTAATCTTCTCATTTTACAAGTGAGGAAATGGGAGCCTAAAGCACAGAAGGGACTTGACCAAGTTCACACAACTAAAAGTAGTTTGGAAGGAATTCAATTAAGTGGTGCAGTAGATAATATATTAGTCCTGGAGTATTTCAGTTCAAATCTGGTCTCAGATCCTTACTAGATGTGTGACACTGGATAAGTCATTTTACCCTGTTTGCTTTAGTTCCTGCATCTGGAAAATGAACTTTGGAAAGAAATGGCATTCCAGTATCTTTGCCAAGAAAATCTCAAAAGGGTTGGACATGACTGTAATGACTCAACAACAACAGATGAAACTCAGGCCTAGCTTCTCTAAAACCAAATAATGCATCCTCTCTCTTGGACCATGCTGCAGAATGGAATTTTCTGGGTAGATGTCCAGATACTTTCCTCATCATAGAGCCCTCACTTTGTTGGCATGTGCCTTCTCCATTCTTGGGGAAGCACAGACATCATGGGGAGCCCTTGGTAATCAAGGAGACAAAAGTACTTTTCTCCTCCTTCAAGTGCAAAGGAAAATCAATCTGCAAGACCAGTCTGGAAGACAGTTTTTTTAAGAAAACAAATTTGTTAAGAATCGCAAATTGGAACAAATTGGTACCAAGGTACATCTTGTATTCCCAGGGTTGAATGGGGTCTCAAATACCATCTAATTTAACTTCCACTAAAATCATTAATCAAGTTATCCCTCAAGAGAGAATCTGCAAAGATGGGCAAGTTTTGATAGACATATTTGGTAAAATGTTAAAATTGAGATTAAGCTAAATCAGAGATGGTTGGGAAAAGATCAGTTTCCTTGCAGGAAATGACAACATTATAGGGAATAGAAAAGACAAGTTTATCCAAAAAAAATCCCTTTTTGACTAAATCTTCTGAATCCACATTACATACATTCACATTTGATTTAAATGTCATTTTAAAAAAAGATGCAGGGGCAGCTAGGTGGTACAGCATCAGCCCTGGAATCAGGAGGACCTGAGTTCAAATCTGGTCTCAGACATTTAATAAATACCCAGCTGTGTGACCTTGGGCAAGTCACTTAACCCCATTATCTTGCAGAAACAAAAAAAAAGATGTAATGTCAAGAAGATAGGATATATGAGGAGGTGATGGAAGGAATAAAGGTACATATTTACTTCTGATCTTGCTCATTTTTACTCTCCTGGCATGTCTGGAATTTTTAGCATGCATGGGTCCTCAGAAGAGGAACTCATGTGCAACCTCAGAAGAGTAAATAGCATTGCCACTGATTTCCTTTCTATTCCCAACATTCCTGTTTGAACTAAAAAAAAGATAGTTGCATTATAGTATGGTGTGTTAAGAGTTCATCATTTGATAACACTTAACATAAATTCCCTTATTTTATCCTTCAAGTATGAGAAGAACAATCTTATATATTTTATAGATGAGTCAAATCAACCTCAAACTCATTGCATATGCCCAAGAAGCACATCTGGACTCAAAGGTGAATCTTCTAAATGCAGTGCTCTTCTCATAGCAGCCTCATATTTGTGCACATCATTAACAGAGTGTTGGCATAGGACGTAGTTGGGTAAGTACTAGCAACAAACCTTGGACCTATGAAATTATGAGGAGCTAACTACATTGGGACTTTAACAGCACACTTTGTTGGTAGCAATAGGATAAGATCATAGAGCTAACATAGAAAGGCACTACAAAACCATAATATTCAATCACCTCATTTTACAAATAGGGAAACCCTAAAATTACTCAAAATGAAATCACTTAGAGCACAGAGTTTAATTTAACTTGAAGAGAATAATCTCAATTCACATTTCTTCACATAGCAAAACAGCTACAAAAGCAATCTTTCCCTCTCTATTTCTCTTTCTCAAATCAGAAAGAGCAGTAAACAACCACAACTGCAATAGGATACCCTGGAGATATTTCCTATCTTTCAGGTCATAGATGATATTGAAGGATAATCCTGTCTTCCACCAACCAATTCTCAGTCAAGGAATACCTTCTCTAATCAGCATAGCATCCCCACTACCCCAGCAAACTAACTACATTTTCTGCCTGGCAACTTTGAACACCTTTTCTCAGCTTCTGCATTCTGTTAAACTATTCACCTTATAACCACTTAGACCTCCTATCTTCAATTCCTTCTGCTCTCAATTTCCTCTACTGTTTCTGTCTTCATCTGGTTGTCCCCATCCATCCTTTTCTTTGTTTTGTTTTGTTTTGTTTTGTTTTGTTTAGGAAATCAGGGTTAAATAACTTGCCCAGAATCACAGAGCTACTATATGTTTGAGGCTAAAATTTGAATTCAGAACCTCCTGACTTTGGTGCTCTACCCACTATGGCATTACCTTCTTCTTTGGCTTTTAATGACTTAAATGAGGGTTCTAACATAAGTCAAGGCAAAAAATGCTACCTTTGTCATGTGTGACCCCACTAGTCTCTCTCTCTCTCTATTTTTTTATTTTGCTAAGCAGTGGGGTTATATGACTTACCAAGGTCAGCAAGCTAAGTAAGTGTTAAGTATCTGAGGCAAGATTTAAATTCAGGTCTTCCTGACTCCAGGGATGGTACTGTATCCACTATTCTATTTAGCTGCCTCTTCCAATAATCTTTGTATAATATTTCCCTAGTCCTGCACTACTTGATTTATAATCTAAGCTTTATCTTTGAAAATTCTGAAAATGGTCACATGAAAATAAGCTAATAGATCACAATGCACTGAATCCATTTTTAACTGAGTGCTGTTGAAATCAATTTAGTTTAACAAATATTTATTAAGTACCTAAGGCATGTACAGGGGTTAGAAGAAAGACACTCTTAGGTACTCACTTTAGGAATCACTTCTTTATTTTGCTCTTATACATTCCCTTTGTGCAATGAATTTACTTTTTAAAAAATCAATTTGCTATTGGTATCTTTTTTTTTGAGTTCCTTTCTCTCCTTTCTCTAATCTTCCCATATAATGAGGGTTTTATTAGATTTTTTTTAGGTTTTTGCAAGGCAATGGGGTTAAGTGGCTTGCCCAAGGCCACACAGCTAGGTTATTATTAAGTGTCTGAGGATGGATTTGAACTCAGGTACTCCCAACTCCAGGGCCAGTGCTCTGTCCACTGTACCACCTAGTCACCCCAATGAGAGTTTTTTTTAAAAGGGGAAAAAACAATTTAGAGATATGGTATGGATCTTTGAGAAAGGGAGAGGTAAAGCTATTTGTAATAACTATGATGATATAAGAAATAGAAAGCATCAATAAAAATGTATTTTTAAAACATGAATATAAACCTCCTCTGAATATAAACCATATGGAATGATAGAAAGAATACTGTTTTTGGAGACAGAGGGTCCAACATCAAATCTTTCTTCTACTTTTTACCACTGGAGTGACCTCTGGCATGATATTTTCTTCTTTGGAATTCTGTTTCCTCCACTGCAAAATAAGAGTTTGAAGAATTTAATGGGATAAAGCTACCCTTTAATTAATTGATTTTTATTTCATTAAATGGGGACCAAAAGAAACAATTGCTCTCAGCAATCACACAGCAATGACTTCCTTTTTTTATATAGCTTCCTCAACCACCATTTGTCTGTTACTTAAAATCATTTGTCTGTTAGACTCTGAACAGCAAACATGATTGATGGTTTGAAAATGAAGTGGACAGAGAAACTTTGATGTTTATAGCTAGAAGGGGGCCCAGTTTGGGGCCGCTCATTTGAGAATTTCTTTTGTGCCAGAAGAAATAATTTCACATCTGTCTTAAGAAAAATGTCTCAATTCAAGAGCATTTCTAAATAGCTTCTCAAAACATTCAATGATGAGCATTTTGGACCAAAAGAAACCCAGAAAGAAAAGTCAAGTGAAATTTCTATTCTCTTTTCCTCCTGAGCTCCATCCTTCCCTCCATAAACCCCGACACAGATCTCATTGTGGAGGATATGTGTGGGTGGATAAAATCTAGTCCAAACCAAGTTGACTACAGATTTATTAAAATGGCTCATCCACTAGTTGCTGGGGATTTTCCTTTCTAACTCTAATGTATATTTGTGGAGAACATTTAGCCAAAATGATATTTGCAATTTATCAACAGATCTTTATCTTATCAATCAAATGCAACTCTCCAGACACCAGAACTTTACGGAAAGGATTTCCTTTCAAGTGAAAATTTCCATAATGACTTCATCCTCCCACCCCTTTCAATCTCTAATGTATCTATGACTTCATCAGTGTGGACACTCTTTCCTTCAGTTCAGGCCATCGACTATGGACTATCCACCCTTTCTTCTTCACAGAGTTTCCCATTGTTCCTTCACAGAAGATCAAATGAATGAAGTGATTCAGTGGAGAAGGGCCTGGTCCTGAAGTCAAGAAGACCTGAATTCAAACCTTTTGTCAACCATTTACTAGCTGGGTGACCCTAGGCAAATCATGTAACCTCTATCTGCCTTAGTCTCTTCTTTTGTAAAATGGAAATGATAATAACAGCAATTATTTTCCTGGGTATTTGTGAGGATAACACGAGATAGTGCTTTGTCTTAAAGAACAATATGAAATTCTGATTATTACATTTGGGCCAGTGATCAGAACAATCAACTTTCTTTTTAAATAATATTTTTTCTTCCTATCTTTTATGCTATTGTTTGTGCATAGGCTATTATTAGAAATATTGCCCTTACAGCATAGTTCCCCATTGCCCTCTGAGGTCTGCCCTCACCAGGCATTACCTAAGAACCCTAGGTATTCCATTCTGGGCACCTTGATTTAAGAAGGACATAAAATTCAAAGAAGGGCAATCAAGTTAATAAAAAGCCTTGAGACCTGAAGCCTAGTGAAAGAATCTGGGAATATTTAGCTTGGAAATGCAAGATTCAGGGACACAAGAGAGTTATATTCCCATATTTCAAGGCAGAGAAGGGAAGAAGGAAGAATCAGAAATAATATATGAAAGTTTCAGAGAAACAAATTTTGACTTGATGTTATCCTAACAATTAGAGCTGCCTCTGAGAGCAAAGCAATGGACAGCAATGACCATCCGTGGCCAACTAACATTTCTTAAGTATCTACTATGTACCAGATCCTGTGAAAGGCAATTCTCACTGATTAGAATATTTCTTAAGTAAAAGCTAAATGATCCCTTGCTAGATAGGTAGTTGGGATTCTTTTCATTTTGGCCAGAATTTGTGGGCTAATGATTTTATTTCCAGCTCTCACATTGGTCATTCAGTAACACTGTAATTGGCAAATATTCAACACCTTTATTTTTCTTGAAATTTCTCTATCCACCTAATTCCTTTATCTCTAATTTCTCTACTATAAATTTAATTTTCTATGCCATTATCCATCCCTTTGAACAAAGATGGTATTGGAGGTAAAGGCAATGATGCTGATATTAAAATCAAAGGAAATGAGTTCAAATCTTATTTTTATATCCAGGTGAGATATTCATGCTACTAAGGAGTATCTTATTGCTATAATAAATAAAAAATAAAAGCAGTGGGGTTTTAGGGTCCCTGCCATTTTAAGTTAATTATATGAATGCAAAGATGGCATCTGAGCTAGAGATTGCCTTTTTCACATTCTTGTCAAAATCCTTTCATTGCACATGTTGATAGACCGTGCTCAGGAATATGACAGTGGAAGAAAGGTTGTGCAGTCAATAGAGCTCTATGTCAGGAAGCTATCAGTTCAAATCCTGTCTCCGATACTTACCAGCTATATGACCCAGGTCAAATCATTTAACTTTTGTGTGCCTCAATTTCCTCAACTCTAAAATAAGAGTCATAGTGATAGCACCTATCTTCTAGAACTGAGGATCAAATGAGATATTGTTCCTAAAGAGCTTAGAACGCTATCTGGAATATAGTGGATGCTTGATAAAATCTTACTTCCCTCCTCCCTTGAATCTAAGATACTGTTTTCATGATAATCTTTGGAGAGTTAATGCTATTATAAACAACTTTTTACATTCTATTGCTACCTTCCTCTTCCTAAAGTAGGTTGCAAAGTGATTTTTAAAATTTTTTTAAAATTCTTTTCTGATCCTATCCCAGTCATTCCCTTCAAGCAGATCTTAATGTCTTCCCCTATGATGCCAACATTTGCATTTTCTTTGAATAAACATTATGTATATTTTATCTGCCTCCATATATCCCCAAGAGAAAGTAGAGACTGAATTCCCTGACCATAAATGTGTCAGAATTGTTACTTGCTACTAACTTCTCTCTTACCAGATTTGGAAGTTATGGGTGAATTCACAATATCAGAAGACAAACACACACATGCACACACACATACACACACACAACACACACACATACAGTAAAAATTGGATTATGCAAAACAGTAGAAATGTGAAACTTTAAACAATTGTCAGTATCCCTGCCATTAACCATCTCCAGGCACTTCTTCATAAGTGTAAAAAGGGTTAAAGGGCACCAAGCCTCGAGCTGGTCCAGGGTCCAAAACCCAGGATAGCTTCTCTTACTGATGTAATGCTCAATTAGGGGGATGGAATCAAGAATAAGTCAAGAACAAGTCCTTGTAATAGTCCAAGGCAACTTAAGACAGACAGGTCTGAAAACATTGAGAGTTGGCCTGGAAACAGCACTAGTTGTGGGCCTTGGAGGTGGCCACTGCAGTAGCAATGGGAGCACCTAGAATATCCAATTCCCAGAGACTGAGACAGTTGCATTTATGGTCAGAAAGAGATTCTAGGAAACCCCTGGGCTAGCACTGGGTACATGATTAAGTGTCATTTGACAGCTCTGTAGTCTATTAATCTGTTCTGGATCACAATTCCAGGACAGAGGGGAACAGTCACAACCTGGATAAGGACCATAACATAGAGCAAGAGTTCAGTGACCAGTCCTCTCTGTAGATCACCCAACCCTCAGAAGCTCCCAAAACTTTTAAACTCCCAGATCAGCCCCCTACAGAAGTTCAGGTCAGTCATTTCTCCACTCCCAAGAGGGGATGAGTTCAAATTCAAGAAATAAGATAGAAAAATTAACAAAAACAAAAACCAAACCATAAAGAAACCTAATGATAAAAAACTTCTATGGTGACAGGAAAAACTCAAGCTTCAAACTGAGAAGACAATTTGAAAATGTTTACAAGCAAAACTTCAAAGAAAGAAAAATGAAAATTGGACACAAGTTCAAGAAGAATTCCTAAGAATGCTAAAATGAAGAGATTAAATGGAACAAAAATAATTGTTCAATCTAATAAAAACTGTAGAGAAATTCAGAAATGAAGTGAGAACAATGCAATAAAATATGAAAAGAGAATTAACAAATGTTCTTGAAGCATGGGAAGAATGACTTGAACTGATGCAGAGTGAAAGGAGCAGAAATCAAGAGAACATTATACACACTAAGAACATTGTGAGATGATCAACTATCAGGGCTACAACTCCTCTCAACAGTTCAAAGAACAAGGACTACCCTTGAGAGAGATGTTATGAGCAATCCCATCCACATCCAGAGAAAAAAATAATCGCAGAATCTGAATGCATACTATATCCACTTTTTTTAAGGTTTTTGCAAGGCAAATGGGGTTAAATGGCTTTCCCAAGGCCACACAGCTAGGTAATTATAAAGTATCTGAGACCAGATTTGAACCCAGGTGCTCCTGACTCCAGGGCCAGTGCTTTATCCACTGTGCCACCTAGCCACCCCTATATCCACTTTTTTAAAGACCTTTTCTTATGTTATTCCTTTCTATCTCATGGTTTTCTTTCTTTTACCTTAGTTCTAATTCCTCTAACTGAATGATATATAAATATGTTAAACATAAATGTACATTTACAACTTTTACCAGGCTGTTCCCCCCACAGGGAAGGGGGGGAGGGAAGGAAGGGTGGAAGAAGTATGTGGTGTAACTCATAAATTTGCAAATGGAGGAATGCTGTAATTGCATAGCATGTAATTAGAAAAATAAAATAAAATTCAATTAAACAAAAAAGAAAGCACTCTTTAAAAATGGGAATTATAAAAGTGCAAGCTAATGACTTCATAAGAATCAAGAAAGAAAAAGATAAAGTAAAATAAATCAAATAGAGATAATTTAAGAATTATTGTATTACTCAAAAGCCATGATCAACAAAAGAGTCTACACATCATATTTTAAGAAATTATAAAAGAAAACTAACCAGATATCAAGAAATCAAAGTTGAAATCAAAAGAATCCACCCATTATTTGCTGAGAGAGATCCCAAAATGAAAATTCCCAGGAATATTATGACCAAATTCCAGTGTTCCCAGGTCAAGAAGAAATACTGAAAGTATCTAGAAAAAAAACCCAGTTACTATGGAGTCACACAGGATTCACACAGGATTTACATAGGAGATTTTGGAATATGATTTTCTGGAAGAAAAAGGAGTTAAGAATCTGATCAAGAAGAAACAACCTTGTTAAACTGAGTATAACCTTTCAGGAGGAAAAGTTGACTATTTCATGAAATAGAGAATTTTCAAGCATTTCTGATGGGAAAAAACTCATCCTGAATAGAAACAGAATAGAATAGAAAATTTAACATGCAAGCACAAGACTCAAGAGAAGGATTAAAGGTAAACATGACTGAGAACTCATAAGGGCCTCAATAAGATTAAGTTATTTACATTCCTATATAGGTAATGATTTCTATAAATCCTAAGAACGCTATCATTATTAGGGCAGTTAGACAGAGGATATGGGTCTGAGTCTATAATGTTGGGAAGATCTTAAAAAAAAGAATGAAATGGTGAGAAAGAGAGATGTATTGGGAGAAGAGGGAAGAGGAAAAAAAAGGTTGAGGGAAATTATTTCATAGAAGAAATATGAAAGGAAGAGTTTTTACAATGGAGAGGAAAAAGATAGGGAGATGGCAACATTGGAACCCCACTCTGAACTGAATCAAAGAAAAAACTACACACACACACACACACACACACACACACACACAAATAAATTCATTTTATTGGGCATATAAATTTAATTTATTAGAAGAAGGGGTATAAGAAAGGGGAGTGTGATGAGAGGAAGTGTAGATTAAGGCAAGCATTGATAAAAAGATTTTTAAGGAGGTGACAGAATATAAAAGAGAGAAGGATAAATATAAAAGAATAGGATGAAAGGAATTATATAGTTGGCAATTATAACTATGAATGCAAATACTATAAACTCACCCATAAAACAGAAGTGAATAGGATAACAAAAAAAAGATGGTGAATAGGATATCAAATTAAATGACAAAATCCAACAATATGTTGCTTATAAGATAAACACTTGAAAAATATCACAGAATTAAAATAATAGAGCAAAATCGTGTTTCAATTCAAGTAAAAGAAGAGGTAGTTGGGGTGGCTAGGTGGCACAATGAATACAGCACTGGCCCTGGAGTCAGGAGTCCCTGAGTTCAAATCCGGTCTCAGACACTTCATAACTACTTGGCTGTGTGGCCTTGGGCAAGCCACTTAACTCCATTTGCCTTGCAAATAAAAAAAAAAAGAGGTAGTGATGATTTCAGACAAAGCAAAAAACAAAAATAGACACTTGGCTGAAAGATACTATAGATAAAGTAATATCAGTAACATATGCACCCACTTAACATGCAAATTCTTGAGGGAAAAGTTCAAAAAATTGCAAGATAATAATAAAATACTAATGACATACTAATAATGAACCTCAACTTACCTTTCTTGGATTTGGACAAATCTAGTCATAAGATAAATAAGAAAGAAGTTAAGAAAATGAATAGAATTTTTGAAAAATTAGATATGATAGATTGTTGGAGAATTTTCAATGGGAATTGAAAAGAGTATTCATTTTTCTCAACTGTATAGTTCACAAAAAATTGATCATGTATAAAGACATAAACCTCTTGAGCAAATGTTTGCTTTTTTGGACCATAATGCAATAAATATTATAAATATTATAAATGTGAGCTTTTTGGACCATAATACAACAAAAAATACATCCAGTAAATGAGTCTGAAAGCATAGATTGGAAATTAATTGGAAAGTAAATAATCTAATCTAAAAAATAAGTGAGTCAAATAACAAATCTTAGAAATAATCAATAATCTCATTAAAGATAATGAAAACAACAAAAAAGCATACCAAATTTTGTGGGATGCAGCCAAAACAGTGCTTAGAAGAAAATTTGTCACTCTAATCATTTATATCAATAAAAGAAAAAAAGAGCAGGTCAATGAATACAACAACAAAAACTAGACTAAGAGTAAATTTAAATCCCCTATTAAACACCAAGATAAAAATCCTGAAAAAATCAAAGGAGTGATTAATAAAATTGAAATTTAAAAAGAATTACACTAGCATATAAAACCAGGATCTGGTTTTATGGGAAAACTAATAAAATCTATAAGTCACTGGTTGCTTTATTTTTTTAAAAAAGAATAAAGAAAATAATCATTTGGAGGCCTTCTCATGCAACCTTATAGGAGGTTGGTAGAGACATTCAATCAGTGGACCTATGATCTTAATTCCACTGTGTATGCACCATAGAGTCATCAATGTTCCTAGGGACACTCTGACTTTCATTTTTCAGATTTTTATCAAAGTACCTTTTCACAATTCCATTAGCATCACAAATACAGTGAAGCACAATGAGTTTAATGAGAATCTGAGAATTATTTCAAGATGTGCAAAATATGTGTGTATGGCAAACAGATGCTGAATTCCTTTCCAAGCTCACAAACAACTCATTCTCATCCCTTCCATGTGACAGTAAACAGACTGACCATGGCTAGTCTTCTACATTTTAGTTAACTAGCTTCTGAAACAGTTGTGGAGAGGCAATCATTTACCTGATTTGAAATTAGGTCTTCTTGACTCCTTGCCCAGCACTCTATTCATTGATTGACATAATTTTCATAATTGTTCTGAGGAGCAAATGAGATGGTATGTGAAAAGTACTTAGCAAAATTTAAGGCAATCTTTAAAAACTATGGTCATGATAATGTAGAGTGGGAAAAGAAAGAAAAAGATTAGTACCTACCTCGAGTTGTTTTATCCAACCTCATTTAGTAGCTATGTGTCCCTAGACAAGTCACTTAACCGTTGTCTATCTGTTTCCTTTAAGATGAGGATAATAATAGTAGCTACCTCCCAGAGTTGTTCTGAGGATCAAATGAAACTCAATTTGTAAAAATACTTAGGATTGTGTCTGTCACATAGTGATGATGATGATGATGATGAAGATGATGTTTGTACCTCATTCTCAAAAAGGACTAGGCCATCAGGAAGGTGGTACCATGACAAGCAAGTGAGCTGGATTTGAGTGAAAGGGGTTCTGTGCTGTCACCATCTCAACTTTCACCTCCAGAGCCATCTGGAACCAGTAGCCAGATATGAATCAGGACAATTGAAGAGGGCCCTAGATGTGAGGCAATCAGTGTTAAGTCCAAGATCACACAACTAGTAAATGTTTGAGGTCACATTTGAACTCAGATGTTCTTGACTTTAGGGCTGGTGCTCTACTCACTGCACTGATACAAAATAGACACTATATAAATGCCATTATTATCCTGCTGTTTCTTGTTTCACCACTTAGAATGAAAGTTCCATGAAGATAAGGCCTATTATCTTTTCTTTTATATTCATGTCATCAGAACTTAGCAAAATGTTTTACACAAAGTATTTTTCATTAATTGATTAATTGACCAATTACTCTGTTTTCTCCTTACATTCAGTTAATTATCAAGTCTTTCCATTTCCCAGGTCACCTATTTCCTATGTCTATACTATTTTAATTTCCAGAGACCTCAAACTCCTCTCTACTTATCTACCTCAGAAATATGCCTTTCCTAAGTGGTCTCATTATCTTCTACCCATGCTTCTGAAATCAATATGACTCACTGATATACCACTAGGATCACACCATTCTTTTACTCTAAAGTGTCCATCATTACCTGATGAATAAAATAGAATCTCTGGATCTTGGCATTTAAGATCCTCAATAGATCAGTTCTAACTTACTTTTCAAGTTTTATCCTCTCCTTCTCCCCCCATTCATATTCTTTCCATTGCAGCCCAATAGTAGGAACCTTCATCACTCCTCAGTCAGTCTACTCCCATCCCCCTGCCTAGGTTTATCTATTGCTGGAGTAGATTCCTCACCTATACCCTGCCCTGTCCTATCTCTCTCTATTGAAGCCCTTCCCTTCCTTCCAGGGAAAAAAAACTCAGCTGCCCCCTCCTTTGTGAAGTTTCCTAGAGTGATCTCTCTGTCTTCCCAATTTTTCTCCTGGTACTTAGCTCCAGTCTCCTTGTCTTGGTTTTACCTGCTTCTATCCCCATCACATTGTGTCCAATTCTCAGAATTAGCATTTGCCATCCAAATGATCAAAATTCCCTTACAAATGAAATATTTAAGATGTCGGGATTTTTTAAAGTTGACTGCTGTGGCATGCTAGCAACAGATGATGCAGTGCATTGACCTTGGAGTCAGGAAGACCTAAGTTCAAATGTAATCTCAGACACTTAATGACTGAGTGATCCTTGACAAGTTTATCTAACCTCTAGCTGCTTCATTTTCACCATCTGTAAAATAAGGGTAACCATGGGACCTGCCTCCAAGGAATATTGTTTTAAATTTCATATGATGGACCTGAGTTTATATCTGGTCTCAGACACTTGACACTTACAAGCTCTGTGACCCTAGGTAATTCACTTAACTCCAGTTACTTCACACACATACACAAAAGATCAAGTGGGATAATATTTATAAACCCCATTATTGGGGCAACTGAGTGGTGCAGAGGATGGAGCACTGACCCTGGAGTCAGGAGGACCTGAATTTATATCTGGCCTCAGACACTTATTAAAAATTACCTAGCTGGGTGACATGGGACAAGTCATTTAACATCATTGCCTTGCAAAAAAAACCATTTTAAATCTTAAAATGCTGTGTGAAGATAATGATGTTATCTATAGTTATGGTTACTGTTACTATTAGTATTACTATTATTATTATTATCATTATTATTATTAAACTTGCATTGAAAAATGAAGAGTCCCAGGTTTTAAAGTGAAGTCTTACAATCAAATCTTGACTCTGCTATGGAAGACTCCTTTGGGTAAGCCACTTACTGTAAAAGACTTTCTTCAATTTCCAGCTTTACAAAACCAAAGGATAAGAGAAGAGGATGTTTTGACTTGAAGGGTCAATCCTTAGTGGAGTATATAATGTAAAGAAGGCAAAGTATCACATTAAAGGGAAGTGCATTGATTAGAGATCAGGGGAAGGGAGGAGGGATACCCAGCTCCAGGACTACTCTCATCCCTGGGTCATCCTGGTCTCCTTAGAGGAAGAACTCTAGGTCAATGTGGAATCTTTGATGGATGGAAAAGATAAAAAATCACATAGGATGAGAATATGTACAGAACAAAGAATTCCAGAGTTAGAATTGGAATTCTCACATTTTATACAGGAAGGAACAAACCCAAAGAGGGAAGATAATTTGTCCAAGTCCCACAATTAGCAATGGGAAAAACTGTAATATGATTCTGAAATCTGAGACTGTGAATCCAGGAAATTGGCAAGATGAGTCTACTTGGCTAATACCACCAGCATAAGCCACATCACAGACTTGTTCATGACTATAGCCAAAGTCAAGTTCCTGGACCTGGTCATAAATAATTGGGCTTGAGGTGCCATGGTTTTTCTCAAGAGCAATTATTCCAGAGAATGAAAAGATAGTAAGCAATGCTGTGAAAAAGTCCTGAAATGGGAAATAGGAAACTGATATCTGGGTATGATTCTGCAACCAATCAATTTTCTGAGAATGTATAATTGTCCCCCCTTCACTAGGTTTTTCAGTTATCACCCTTTGTAGAATAAAGGAGTCAAAAAATGATCCCCAAAGGGAGAGAAGCTGGGTCATATGGTACTAAGGATAGCCACAGGTATAACTAAGAATTCTACCACCTAGGGTCAATTCAGTTGGGGCTGGAACACACTTGTGCCTGCAGTTGAGTCAAAGGTCATACCAGATAAGGAGGTGGAGAAGCTGGGAGACTGAGGTGGGTGGCAGAATTCTACAGGACCCTGAATTGTTTGGAGGAGCAGAGATGGTTATCAAGTGATGGTGGTAGACAGAGGACCTGAAAGTGTCAATGAGGAACCAGAGTGGCCTTGCCCTCTCATGACCCAATATGCCTTGGAGAGGCTACCCAATGTGGTGAATTCTTTGGGAAGCAACTAAGTGGCAGGGATGCCCAGAAGACTGATATGGAACAGACAGATGAAAAAGATTAGAGAGAGGGTCATAAATTACAGTTGAATCAGGGGATCCTTAGATATCTAATTATAAACCCTCATTTTTAAAGAGGTTCCAAATAAGATCCAGAGAGAAGGAACTTGTCATATAAGTGGAAAGTGACTGAACCAAGATTGGAAATCAGGTTTTCTGGTCCTAAATCTAACATTCAGTCTTCTACTATAGTAAGGCAGAAGGAAACTTTCAGAGGAGAGAGTAGAAAGGTGGATCCCAGGAAAATGGGGACTGGTGAAGTCTAAGGTTGACTTAATGTAGGTTGGATGGCAGGGTTTTGCAGACTAACACAGACCACTTTTCCATAGTGATCCCTCCCCCAGACATCAGTTCTTTAAGGAAAGGGCACAAGAGAACATTCTCACCCATTCAGGTGGAAATTAGATCTAATCTGACCACCATCCAACCCTGGAGGGAGAGTATCCTGGGGGTTCAGGCAGATGCTAGGACAAGGAACTGGGCCATTATCACCGTTCATGGTATGAATTATTCCCCAAACCCACCAATGATGTTTGCATTGGAAGCAGATCCTCTGCTAGATTGGGTTCCATATATTAATGGTGAACTATGTCAGCAAGGGTTATACCATGCTTGAAAGATGCAGAAAATGGAGACTGACAATTACTGACATTTAACACTGCACTATTCTTTTTAACATCTCTACTCATGACCAGGTCTCCAGAATTCAGTACTGTTATAGGAGCAACAAAGAGGTAAATGGATTCATTAAGCACTGTAGCGCAGGTGAAAAAAGGATTGGTTAGATGATATTCTTGGTTTTTTTCCTATGTAGTAATGGCGAGTCCTGGGAGAAAGAGACTCCATGTCTCAGCTTCCTCTTCTGGAGGACAAAAGGGATAGAATTGCTGATGGTTAATGCTCTTCAGCTCAAAGTCCTAGGATATCTAAGCTCCCTTCTAATTGTGATATTTTTAATTAGCACTGTACGACACATAACTATATCAATGTCTAGATAGATAAATAGATAGATAGATGGATAGATAGATAGATGGATAGATAGATGAGAGAGAGATGAATGGATTGATATCTTATATGTAGGGTAGAGGGGTGGCTCAAAGAATATGACAGCAGAGAACAGTCATGCATCAGGCTTGGACTGATTTGATAGCAAATAATTTTTGACTAGTTCATATTCAGCAGCCATTCAAAACTCAGAGGCTTTTTTGATTTTTCCCCGACATATGAGGCAGAGAGCAGGCCAACTGATTTACTTGGAGTCTTCCATATGCTGGGACAAATGGAATTTTCTCAACTGAGCTCTCTGATGTCAAACCTTATAATCAAACCAATCTCACATATTTGGAGTAATAGAAGGAATTTCCAAAGGGTCTCTAGAAAGCTAAATTGGACTCCCTGAGAGACTTGCCCCATGTTGAGTAGAAATAGATTGTTGTTATTTGTTTTCAGTCATATCAGACTTCTTATCCCCATTTGGGCTTTTCTTGGCAGAGATACTGGAGTGGTTTGCCATTTCTATATCCAGCTCATTTTACAGATGAGGAAATTGAAGCAAATAGGGTGAAATGACTTGCCCAGGATCACACAGCTCTAGTGTCAGAAGCCAGATTTAAATTCAGGTCCTTCCTGATTTGGGGTCTAATGCTCTGTATAAAACATGGCTAGACACTGGACCTGGAATCAGGAAAGACCTAGCTACCCATGAATTTTTAAAGTTTATGTTAAATATTTTATTTATTTATTTATTTTTCCAACTACATGCAATGGTAGCTTTTACCAATCATTTAGCTGCCCAGATTACCCCAACACCAGCATGCATCTTTAATGCACCAGGAAATAGCTATTCTCTACTGAACTTAAAGCCAGTATCTGGGGTTTCCCCCATCTATTATCCATATACCTGATGGCACTTAACAGGGAAAACCTGGCTGGTTTATTCTCCATTACAAGCATACATACACTCACATAGAAATCAAAGTGAGAATGTGTTTGGCCTTCTGGTAAAGTGTCCAAGTTCTAAGATTTTTAGGGAGAAGATCTAAAAAACTCAAAAATCATCTAGCTTTAACCTGGGGGTCCCAGAGTCACAAGGGGTTTGTGAACTTGAAGTCAGAAATATTTATATTTTATATATATATATATATATATATATATATATATATATATATATAATATATTAAGCCTTATTTTCTTTATCTTCTATAATTTTATTTTATTTTTAATAGTATTTTATTTTTCCCACAATTACATTTCAAGAAAATTTTAGCATTTATTTTTCTAGGATTGTGAGTTGCAAAGGGGCAGAGCCAAGATGGTGACAGGAGAAGAGTCTCTCTTAGGTGCTCTCTTTATATATACATATATATATGTATATATATATAATACCTCAAAACTTATAAAATAAGGACTCTAACTGAATTTTTGAGAGACAGAACCCACAGAAGGATCTGGTGAGGCAGTTCTCCTGTCCAAGATAACCCAGAAAATAGTGGAAAGGCTCCACTCCATGGGATTAGAGGGGTGGCCTGCCAGAGAAGGAACTTCAACCTCCCAGAGGCAGCCCCAGGGTGCCTGGGAGCTGTGGCTCACAGCAGCAGGGGAAGTTTCCTGACCTATACCCCGGGAAGCACAAGGCACAACTTGGAAGATCAGCGGGGGCCTCTGCCAGAGCGATCAGTGAAGACCAACCTTCAGGTCACTCAGCAAGCAATGAGGCCATGGCAGCCCAGATCCAGAAAATGAAGCAGGCAGAGCTGGTAAGCAGGAGCCCCCAGACAACTGAGCCTTGAGTGCTCACCCTAGGTAGGGGAGTGGAGAGAAACTTCTGAGGTCTGTCCTCTGTACCTGGAACAGGACTCTGGGACTCTGACCACATTCAGGTCCTGATCATAGTCTAGACCCCCCCATAGAACAACAGGGCCCCCCAACCTCATACCCATGGCAGAGGGGTGCATTTGTAGTCATTCACAGACCAGGAGGGAAGACAGAGCTTCACACACACACTGAGATCCTTGTGTGTGGGGGTGTCCCAATAATATTCAAAAGCTCAGGAAGCACCCCCAAACCAGGCACAGGCTGGGCAAATGAGTAAACAGAGGAAAAAGAGGAACATCATTGAGAAATATATTGTATATGATCCCAAGAAGGATCAAAATATTCAGTCTGAAGATGAAGAAGTACAAGCTCCTGCATCTAAAGACTGCAAGAAAAATGGAAATTGGGTTCAGGCTATGACAGAGTTCAAAAAAGATTTTGAAAATCAAGTGAGGGAGATAGAAGAAAAATTGGAAAAAGAAATGAGAGAGATGTAAGAAAAATATGAAAAAGAATTCAGCAGCTTAGTCAGGGAGATCCAAAAGAATGCTGAAGAAAATAACATGTTAAAAACCAGCATAGATCAAATGGATAAAACAGCTCAAAAAGTTATTGAGGAAAAGAATGCTTTTAAAGGCAGAAGGAATAGAGCACTGGCCCTGGAGTCAGGAGTACCTGAGTTCAAATCCAGCCTCAGACACTTAATAATTACCTAGCTGTGTGGCCTTGGGCAAGCCACTTAACCCCATTGCCTTGAAAAAAAAACCTAAAAAAAAAAAAGCAGGAGCCAGATGGAAAAAGAGATAATAAAGCTCTCTGAGGAAAACAAATCCTTCAGAAGTAGAATGGAACTAAAGGAAGCTGCTGACTTTACAAGAAGTCAAGACACAATACTTCAAAACCAAAAGAATGAAAAATTAGAAGAAAATGTGAAACATCTTGTTGAAAAAAACAACTGATATGGAAAACAGATACAGGAAAGATAATTTAAAAATCATTAGGATACCTGAAAGTCATGATCAGGAAAAGAGCCTTGACCTCATTTTTAAAGAATTCCTACAGGAAAATTGTCCAGATATCTTAGAAGCAGAGGGCAAAATAGAAATTGAGAGAACCCACCGATCTCCCCCAAAAAGAGATCCAAAAAACCACAAACAACCTCCAGGAATATTATAGCCAAGTTCCAGAACTACCAAGTTAAAGAAAAAATATTACAAGCAGCCAGAAGGACACAATTCAGATATCATGGAGTTGCAGTCAGAATCACACAGGACTTAGCAGCAACCACATTAAGGGCTCATAGGACTTGGAATATAATATTCTGGAAGGCAAAAGAGCTCAGAATGCAACTGAAAATCAACTACCCACCAAAATTGAATGTTCTCTTCCAGGGAAAAAGATGGACTTTCAATGAACCAAAGGAATTTCAAATCTTCCTGTTAAAATGGCCACAGCTGAACAGAAAATGGCCACAGCTGAACAGAAAGTTTGATCTTCAAATACAGGCCTCAGGTGAAGCATAGAGAGTGGAAGAGAAGGGTAAAATATGAGGGACTTAATGATGATGAAATACATGTATTCCTGCATAGAAAAATGATACTGATAATACTCATGAGAAACTTCTCATTTAATAGAGCAGGTAGAAGGAGCTTTTATAGATGAAGCACAGAAGAGAGCTGAGTTTGAAGATATAATATAATGTAAAAAGGGAGTCAATGGCTAAAAGGGAAATGTAATGGGAGTAAGAGAAAGGAGAGGTGGAATAGGCTAAGATATTTAATATAATAAGATTTTTTACTACAATGAGCTGTTACAATGATATGGAAAGGGGGAAGGCAAGGGTGAATGAGGGAACATTCATTCTCATCAGAGGTGGCTCAGAGAGGAAACAGCATATATACTCAATGGGGTATAGACAGCTAGAGTAAGAAGGAGAGAAGGGGGATAGGGAAAGAGGGGCATGTGAGTGATGGAGGAGAGGGTAGACAGTGGGAGATAGTGGTCAGATATAACACGTTTTCTCTTTTACTTCCCTGCAAGGGGCTAGGATTGGATGGCCTGTCCGGGACCACAGGACTGGGTGGTTGCTGGTTCCTTAGGGGTGGTATGTGGGCCTCAGGGCCAGTGATCAGTCTGCTATACCACTCAGCTATCTTACAGCACATTTAAGTAGAGGGACCAAGTGAAAGGAGAGAGAAAATATAGTATATGGTAGTAGGGAAGTATGAATGGAGGGAGTTGCAATCAGCAATGGCAATAGGGGAAAAATATGGAAGTAGCTTTTGTGATGGACTTATCCTAAAGAATGTGATCCACCCATGACAGAGCTGATGGTGTTGGAACACAGACTGAAACATATTTATTATTTTTTTGGGGGGGGGGAGTTGCGGGGCAGATGGGGTTGGGTGGTTTGCCCAGGGCCATACAGCTGGGTGATTGTTGGGTGTCTGAGGCCAGATTTGAACCCAGGTGCTCCTGACTCCAGGGACAGTGCTCTGTCCACTGCACCACCTGGCCACCCCTATCATTATTATTATTATTATCATTATTATTATTATTATTATTATTATTATTATTATTATTTGGGGGTTTTTTTTGGTTTTTGCAAGGCAGTGGGGTTGGGGTGGCTTGCCCAGGGTCATACAGCTGGGTGTTTGTTGTATGTCTGGGGCCATATTTGAGCTCAGGTGTTCCTGAATTCAGGACTGGTGTTCCATCCACTGTGCCACCTAGCTGCCCATATCATTATTATTATTATTATTATTATTATTATTATTATTATTTTATTTTTATTTTTTCCTCTTTCCTTTATTGCTCATGAGGGTCTATATTTTTTGGGGGTAGGGAGTATTATGCTTACTCTTAAACAAGAATATTTTAGTAATGCACAAAATATATCATTTGTACAGAAATAAAATAAATATAATAAATAAATAAATAAATAATGAAGCATTTTAGGAACTAAAAATAAAAGAAAAAAAGATTGTGAGTTGAAAAATTTTCTTCCTCCTTACTTCTAAAAATGGTAGGTAGTTTGATATAGTTTATACATATGCTATCATGGAAAACATTGCCATACTAATAGCAGTTGTGGAAGAAAAAAGATCAGAAGGAAAAAATAATCACAAGATAAAGTCATTGAAAAAAGTATGCTTCGATTTGTATTCAGAGTTCTTTATCTGGATATGGAAGTCCTTTGTACATGTCTTAGATTATTGCATTGCTGAGCGAGTTGGGTCATTCCTGGTTGATCGTTGCAGAGTGAGGCTGTTACTGTATACATTGTTTTTTTCACTTTGCTTCAGTTCCTACCAGACTATCTAGGTTTTTCTGAAACCTGCCTGCCCATCATTTCTTATAGAATATTTGAATCTCTATTCAATGTGTTCTGTTACTGGTTCCCTCCAGGTGCTCTGAGACACTGGGCTCATCTCTTCAATTTCTTAGGACTCACATAAGTGGCTCACCTGAATTAGTGGGGGGAGTTTTCTCACTGAAAGTTCCACAGAGCAGTGATATCAGAGCTCCAATCTTATCCTCATCTTAGCACAATGTCTAATAAAAACCTAAACAGTTTTCAAAATGAAATCTCTTTTGACATAAGTATGGCTACCTCGCAAGCAATTGATCCCTTGCCAGCTTCAATCTTGGCCAGACCTACCAGCAGAGGGGCATGAGTACATCAATGCTTCATTCTCTTGGGGATTGGTACCTGTAACTGAGTCCTCATAAGAGTTTCCTCTGTCAAGCTGACTCAAATGAGATTAGTTATATAAAGTTCAAACTTGAAAACACTATAAAAATGCAAGCTATGATTAGGTATTATGCTGCCTCAGACATCAACTAGCTGTACAATTCTGGGCAAGTCAGTTAATCTCCATTTCCACAGCTGTAAAATGGACCATATGATAGGACAGAAAGGAGTTTGAGGCCATATGACAGGACAGAAAAGAGCACTGGACAAGGTCACAAGAGTCTTTGCTTCAGATCTTGTCTCTGACTCACATGTGAGACCATTGGCATATCACATCATATCTTTAAGTCGCAGGGTTTTTTTATGAGTTAAATGAGAGTAAATAATATTTTTAGGGATGATTTCATTCTGTTGGGATAAAGCCACTTTATGATCTAAATAAAGAACTTTGTCAACCTTCCACTTTGATAGAAACATCAGCTAGTATTATGTCATTCATACTTTGCAGGTTAGAAAGGTATAAATGGGGGCTGGTAGAGACCTTCATTTTTAAGTGATGGTGGGCTTTTCTTCCTGCTTCCATTTTCCTAGTTGTTTTATTGCTGATCTGATCCTTAGTCTCTGATCCAGGTCGGGTAGAAGAGTAGGAAGTGAAGAATGGTGAAAGGTTCAGCTACACTTTGGGGTTGAGCCAACAGTGTGAGAATGTGCACTGATAGGGGAGTAGGAAGAATTCTTGTTAGGCAGCCTGCCTGAGAAGCAGAAAGGAGAGAGAGTACTGGCTACTCCAAGATCAAGGGTGGGAAGGTATCATCCAACCTAACCAATATTTTTAAAATGTTTTTTATTTATTTTTCCAACTCCATGAGACAGGAGTTTTCAACAATCATTTTTTTTTGCAAGGCTTTGAATTTTACATTTTTCTCTCTCCCTCCCCTCCTCCTCTCCCTGAGAGAAAGCAATCTAATATAGGCTACACTTGTATAACCATGCTAAACATATTCATATTAATTAGGTTGTAAAAGAAGAATCAAATCAAAACAGAAAAAAATACCTAAGTCAACCTTTAAAAATAAAAGATAGGAAACTTTGACCTGCATTTAAATTTCACAGTTCCTTTTCTGGATATGGATAGTAATTTGCATCACAAATCTTTTAGAATTGTCTCTGATTATTGTCTGGTCTCATTTTACAAATGAGGAAACTAAGACACAGGAGAGGAAGTGATTTACCTAAGCTCACACAGGCTGGACCCTGAGTTCATGTTCTTAAAAAAACTAACATTTCTCAAGTATATCATTCTCTTGGTCCTGAAGTTTCAGTAGTTCTTAATTGCCTCAAGGATAAATTGCAAATTTCTATGTCTGACTGCAACTTATCTTTTCATATAGATTTTTCATTACTTTACATCAGGAGTTCTGTTCCAGTCAAATTGACTTATATGACGTAAAATTTCATTTCCAGCTGCCATGCTTTTGCCCAGGCTTATATCTTGTCCCTTATATCTTGAATGAACTCACTTCTCCACACTGCCTCCCAGAATCCCTAGCTACAAAGTAGAGCTCAAGATATTTCCTGCGGTGGGAGCCTAAATTTCCCCAATTTTCAGTGCTTCCCATCCCACACATAAAATGTATTTATTCTTTTTTTTTTTTTGCTTTTACAAAGCAATTAGGTCAAGTGACTTGCCCAAGGTCACACAGCTAGGTTATTATTACGTGTCTGAGACCAGATTTGAACTCAGATCTCCCTAACTCCAGGATCATTGCTGTATCCACTGTGCTACCTAGCTAATTTTATTTATTTATTGTGTTTGCCTAGGGCACATTCTTCTCTGCACACATATTTTCCGCTAACAGAAGGCAAGCTCCTGGCAGGCAGGGACTACTCCATCATCAATGTCTAGGTCATTGTCTGACATGATACTGAATTGAATTTCCTATTTCAAAATCATAAGATGCTGGAAAGAGAGTTGGAAAGGAACTGAGAGCCCCTTTATTTTCAGATAAGATTCCATCATTTTAAAGTGAAGGCAACTGAGGCCTTGAGAAGCTAGCTGACTAAGGTCTCACAGGTAATAATAATAGTAATAATTATATTAATAATAACCAGCATGAGTTAAGATTTCAAGGTTCATGAAGCTCTTAACATATATCTCAGCTAATTGTCACACCTTTATTGTCACCTTCATGGTGTTATTATGCCCATTTTACAGATGAAGAAAGAAAGGTTAAAGGGATTAAGGAATTGCCTGCCTAGGGTCACACAACCAGAAAATGCCTGAAGCTGAATATCAGATCTTCCTAAGTCCATACTCTATGATTTGTGCCCCCTGGCCCTCTGAAGGTAGGAAGTGTTAGACATGAGATTTGAATCCAGGTCCTTTGACCATCATTAATCATTGTTCTCATTCAGAGGTTCCAAAATACGTGGCACATATTCACTCAGCTAATCTTCACACTAATTCTGTCAGGGAGGTATGTCATTATTAGCATAATATTATTAATATTACCATTAATATTAATTCTATTAGCATAAATAATATTATTATTTTTTCAGATGAGGAACCTGAGGCTAGGAGGATTAAGTGACTTGCATGATATCACTCAGCTAATCAGGAAATGTTGAGGCAGGATATAAACCCAGATCTTTCCAAGTCTGATTCTGGAACTCAGTTCAGAGTGCTACCAGGTATAAATTTGGGGGCCAAGTTGTCAAGTGACCATTGACCACCTGAGATGGTTTGACTTGACAGATGACTTTGGATCCCCAAATGTAGTTTCATAGCCCACGGATGGCCCTTGGCTAATTTCTATTACCACATCTTCTTCCAAATGGAATCTAGGTGTATAGAGGATTTGTCCTCAAGGTTGCCTGGCTCCCACAGATACCTTCCCCAGCTTCCTTCTCATTGGGGAGACCATGGAATCAAGCAGTCACACTGGGGTTACCCTGATGTTGAATCAAGCCCGTTTCCAATGGAGCAAGTTCAGGCATAAGAGAGTGACACACCCTGATATAGGCAATAAAAGCATTACACCCAGGCCCCCAGATCACTCACATGGTCAGGTTAGGGCAGAGCCCTGCACATGGGCATGACCCAGTGGTTACAACATGCTTGGCTCTTGGGAGAAGTTCTCATTACAAAATCCAAGGGCCAGGCACAGCCAAGTCCCAGAAGCTGGAGAAGAGGGGCAGGAGAGGGGGAGGAATGAATAAAACCTAAGTGTCACAACAAGCTCACTCAAAAGAGGAGAGCAGTGAGGGAAGGATGCATTGAGTGGAAGGTGATTATATAAGGTAGGGAAGCACAAAGAGTCATAGACCTTGTCACTTGACAAGGGTGTGAATTGGAGGGGTCACAGCTGACTTGCCTTCTCCTTTTTTTTTTATAAAATCCTCATGACTGATATTTAGATCCTATATACAGCTTCCCAGGGTTCTTTATTTCCCATTTGATCCTTACATTGGGGAATCCTTACATTGGTTCAATGGTATAGGAACTGAAGGTACTATATACTCATTCTACAGATAAGTGAACTGAGGCACAGAGAAAAAGTGATTGTGCTTTGGCCACACATCTGGGTTCCTCCTGGCTCTTCTAATTTTAACATAGCACCTCTAAAAAAATCTAAAAAACACCAGCCTCTTGGTCAGGGTTCTTCTTTTTTCTTCTTCTTCCTTCTTCCTTCTTCCTCTCTTTCCTTCTTTCTTCTTTATTTTTTTTAAGAAAGACTTAGGGAAGCAAGATTAGAGGGGGAAAATTGTAAAACTCTTTGTTTTTTGCAAGGCAAAGGGGTTAAGTCATATAGCTAAGTAAGTATTAAGTGTCTAAGGCTGGATTTGAGCAAAGGTTCTTCTTACTCCAGGGCCAGTGCTCCATCCTCTGTGCCACCTAGATGTTCCTTGGTCAGGACTTCTTAACCTGGGGTTTCAGAATTTGGGTTTTTAATAAATTTCCTGATAACTATATATTTTTTAGGTTTTTTTCAAGGTAAATGGGGTTAAGTGGCTTGCCCAAGGCCACACAGCTAGGTAATTATTAAGTGTCTGAGACCGGATTTGAACCCAGGTACTCCTGACTCCAGGGCCAGTGCTTTATCCACTGTGCCACCTAGCCACCCCCTGATAACTATATTTTAATCTAATTGTTTCCTTTGTAATGTCCCATGTTTTATTTTCTGCATTCATATGCATATTAGCTGTGTAATCATGACCTTGAGAAAGACCAGAGGTTTCACTAGGCATGGATACAGTAAGTGAGAGTGATGGACTTGGTGTTCAGAAGACCTGAGTCTGAAGCTGAGTTTGAATTTTGATTCACTTTCCAACTGTGCATCTCTGGGCAAGCCATTTCAACTATCAGCCTCAGTTTTCTCATCTGTAAAATGGGGACAATAAAAGGACTTTCTTATTAGGGTTGTTTTGAGGATAAAATGCAATAACACTGCTTGTAAAATGTTTTCCCAAAACTGAAAGTGTTTCTTGTTGCCATTGTTATCATTAATCAAATAGCAAAAGGTTCTAGGACCCCTTAAAAGATTAAGAAACTCTTCTGAGGAGTCCATGATGATGAAAAGCTTCATGGTCTTATTTTAAAAGCATGCATACATTTCATAAGTGCAAACTCCTGACTCCAATTTATCTGGTGAAATGACATATATAGTGGACTTTGCAAACCTTAAAGTTCTCTATGAATGTCAGCCACCACCACCACCACTGCCACTGCTGCTGGCATGGCCATAGCTGCCACCACTGCTACCACCACCACCACTATCATCATTATGACTTGTTATTTGCTATTTGCTTCTGGTCACTTTTCTTTAGCTACAGAAGGACTTCTATAACAATCACCTATCAAGTGGAAATTGCCCTTCACGGCCCCTCCTAACTTGTGCCTTCCTATCCTTCCAATTCTATACTCATGTTTTCTTTAATACAGTGACACTGGCCTCCTAGTTATTCCATGATCAGGACCCTCATTCTCTTAGACCAGCTCATTTTCTCTGACTGTCCTCCATGTCCCTCCTCGCTCCAATTACTGATCTCCCTGAATTCCATTAAGCATCACCTAAATCCCACCTTTCACAGGAAGCCCAATCCCTCTTATATCCAGTGCCTTCCCTCTTATAATTATCTCCTATTTACCAAGTATACACTTGTTTCCATATGTTTGTCTACATACCGCCCCCCCCCCCCCCATTAGATAGTAAGCTTCTTGAGGACAGGGACTGGCTTTTTGTATTCCTAGCACTTTGGATAGCGCCTATCATATAGAAAGGGTGCTATACATGTTTTTTGATTGATTGATTGGAAAGAGAACTGCATTTGAAGTCAGAAGACATGGGTAGGAATCCCAGCTCTGCCACTTCTTAGGTTTGTGTTTTGGGACAAGACACTAATTCTTGGAACCTCAGTTTCTACAACTGTGAAGTGAAAATAATAAAATCTGGTCTTACTTCGGAAGTCTACCATAAGGATTAGAAGAAATGTAAGCAGTTCCTTGATCAGTAAGAAGTTCCTTCCTAAATCACAATACCAAAGCATAGGTTTCCTGAAGGCTGATTGTACTACATCCTTGCTCTGTTTCCCTTTGTTTTTCCCATTATACAGGTAACACTAGTTTGCCATAAACCATTGGTGCTGTCCACTAGCTCAACTCTGAAGTACAGGGGATCCCAGGAACAAAGGATTACATCTTTGTAACACAGGAAGCACTCAAGGATGGCAGCTAAGTGGTATCATAGTATACAGAGCACTAGGTCTGGAGTCAGAAAGATCCAAGTTCAAATTCAGCCTCAGCTACTTTCTAGTCATGTGATCTTAGGTAAGTCTGTTAACCTCTACTTCCCTCAGTTTCCTTATCTAGAAAATGGAGATAATAGTACCTACCTCCCTGAGTTGTTTTGAGACAAAATAAGATCATTAAAAAACACTTATCACTGGACCTGACACTTGGTAACTGCTATGTAAATGTTAGCTAACTTCATCTCATCATCATCATCACCAACAATTGTTGACTTGAATTTAACTTGAATTATTGAACTGAAGACAGAAGAGCCCTCATCTATCCAAATTCTGAGTTGACTTTGTGTATTTGCTTATTCACTTTCAGAGATCAGAAACAAGGACAAAAGTTTCTTGATTCAAGGGAAAAATTATTTCAAATATAATTTTTATTACTAATTTTGTTTTTTTAAGTAGCATGTATATTTCCCATTGTATCCCACCCACTGCCCTCCTAGAGAGGCATCCCTTATTAAAAAAGAAAAATAATGAGAAAAAATGTTCAGCAAAACTAACCAACATAAAGAAAAATTCTGAGGTTATGTGCAGCATTCTACATTCACTACTGCAAAATCTTCTCATATTTTTATTTTGGAGCCAAGAGCATCCTTTGAAGATTTCCCACCACTCAGTTTTAATTCCTGTCTTGTTTCTTTATTTTGTTCTAATATATATACATATACAGAAACATATATGCATGCATGTATAGATTCATAATATAACTGCATATGCCTACATATAATACATTTATTTTTTCTAGCTCTACCTATTCCATTTAATATCATTTTATATACCTCCCCATGCTTTCTCTGTAATCATTTTCATTACTTTTTACAGTTTAGTAGCACTGAGGTACCATAAAATATGTACCTCATAATGCTTAGTAATTAGCTATTGGGGTTGGTCATTACCCAGCCAATGCTCATCTTCCTTGTTTCTAATTCTCTGTATTGCAAGAAGTGTAACCACTTGCATATTTAGTGTGTATCTGGAACTTTTCTTTTTCTCATTGACCTTCATCATACAAATGCCTGGCAATGAAATCTCTGGGTCAAATAATTTTGACCTCTTAGGCCCTCATCAACATAATTCTAAAATACTTTCCAAAATGGTTGCATTAATGTGCCAATCCTCTAAAAATACTTGAGTGGACCTGCCTTTCCACATCCCTCAATATTAACTATGATCATCTTTTCTTCATATATAAAAATTTTTGGTTGTGACATGAAAACTCACAGGTGTATTGATGAACATTTCCCTGATCAATAGTGGCTTGCAATGTCCTATCAAATACTTTTTAATTCTTCTTTTCACAAATTTTTGCATCCTTTGATTGATTTATCTACTGATAAATTCCATTCAGTCTCTTTTTTTTAGTTTTTTGCAAGGCAAATGGGATTAAGTGGCTTGCCCAAGGCCACACAGCTAGGTAATCATTAAGTGCCTGAGACCAGATTTGAACCCAAGTACTCCTGACTCCGGTACTTTATCCAATATGCCACATAGCCACCTGAATGCCATTTAGTCTTACATTTCTTGGCATTATTTATGTCTCCCCTAATAGACTCCTACTAAAGATATTTGATATAAATATTTCCCCCATCCACCAATTCACTTCTAATACTAGCTGCATTATTTTATTTTATTTTATTCATAGTTTTATTTTATTTTATTTAGAATTTTGATCAAATAAATCCCTTGAAAAATACAATTGGCTCTTTCTTTGGAGATTAAAATTAGTCATATGTCCTCAGGTTATAAGGAAGGAGATATAACTGGAGTTCTTCCAGACCAATCCTTTGCTGCTACCAACACCTTAAAAAACCTCAAAGCATCACTTTTTAAAGAATCTCAAAAAAAAAATAGAGAACCCAAACTCCTTCAGTGAGGCACACCAAGGACTAAAGAAATACCTTCTAAAAAGCTAATATTTTGGATGATAGAACAAGCATCCCAAACTATCAAAACAGGTGAGAACTCTGGATTAAATCTAAGGAGATGAAACTTGATAAGGATAAATTAAAATAATGCATTGGAACCCCAAAATCAACTTTCAAGGTTAAAATGTGGAACGTGGCTAGGTTTTTAAATTTTTTTAAATAGCCAGATGCTTTAGTAGATTTATAAGCTCCATATGAATCAGAAGGATGATGTGGTTACTCTTAAAAGCCCTAATCTCTCATGCAATCCTGGGTCTCTTGCTTCCCTATTAGACCCTAACCTTTAGGTTAGGGAATGTGGCTAATCTAAATTCTGTAGCTCCCTCTAGCATCCAGCACAGTGATCTACACATAGGGATGCTTAAAAAGCTGTCTTGCCTTGGGTATCCCTGCTCACCTACCACCCCTGCTGCTTAACCCTGTTTCTTAACTCTAACCTTGCAGTCTTCCCCTTGCCCTCTAACAAATGGCCTTTCTAATCAGGTTATAGATAGCATAGAAAAGGCCAAGCCAGTTGGAAGGCATTTGAGCTTTCCAGAATGGTAGATTTTCCATGGCAAAGCTATCTAGAAACCTATCTCTGTATCCAAACCCCAATCTGTCTTGCATCTACTTCAATGTATAAAATGCTCAGTCTTACTCAGTAGGGGAAATCTATGTTGATTCTTCATAAATCAAGAGTTCTTAAATATTTTTCTATCATGGACTCTGGCAATCTGGTTGACTATGGGATACAATTTTTTTTGCAAGGCAATGGAGTTAAGTGGCTTGCCCAAGGCCACACAGCTAGGTAATTATTAAGTGTCTGAGACTGGATTTGAACTCAGGTCCTCCTGAATCCAGGGTCAGTGCTCTATCCACTTCGCCACCTAGCTACCCCCCAGGATACAATTTTTAAAGGCATAAATTAAACTACACAATATTACAAGTATTATACCAAAATATAGTCAGGTTTTTAAAAAGTCCATGCACCACAGGTTAAGAACTCTTGTCTTGAAGGAATAGTTAAAAAACTTTTGGAGAAAAGGGGATAAGCTATTAGAATCAAGAGGAATCAGAGATATAATCAATGACACACCACCAGCAGCACCACCACTGCCACCCACAGGCTCAACAAACTAGCTATCAGGCTAAGAATAAACATGCCAATACAGAAATAGCTAACTGCTTTTTGGAGTATTAAGGAAACTTGAACCAGTGTAGGCTTTTGAGTAAGCCAACTTCCCATCCTATAATCATCCCTGCAACAGTTCATAGCATTTAGATCTGGATGAGATATCCTGTCCTGCATTACCCAGGAGCAACCTCTTTTGATTTACACAAGGAAAAGCTGAGGCCCAGAGATGTGAAAACCATTTGCCCAAGATCAGAAAAATCAGGTGAGGCACCCTGAGTACTCAGGAGTTCTGTCTCCACATTTGGGGCCCTGTCCAGCAAATAGTATGCTGTTTCAATCCATTGATCTATCAATTAATTAGAATTTAATGAATCAATCAAAAGTTATGCTATTATGTGCCAGGCACCCTTCTAGGTGAAGGGAAGGGGTGTAGAGAATAAAATAATCCCTAATTTCAAGGCTTTTTACTTGACCCAATAAAACAGAAAAATTTCAGATTGTAGATGAAATAACTTATCCCAGATGCTTGCAATTTCATAGAGAAGTTGTAAGCTGATTGATTCATGATATTTCACTGATTCTTCTGGCAGAACAACAAACTCAAAGAAGAAACTTTAATGAAAAACCCAAAGAACAGCCTTGGTGAGATTTATCTACAATGACGAGCCAGATGGTGATCACCAAGATTGACAACGTCATTAAAGTCACCACTCAATTCTTCTGCTGACATTTTCTTTCCAAACTTATTTCTCCAATATAAAGTAAGTTCTGAATCCAGTACCCCAGGATGACATAGACTTCTCAAAGGCACTGCCCAGTATTTAGCACTGTCCTAAGTACTTAATATGTGGTTACTGTCTGATTGATTTGATGAATTCAAAGCTAAAATGGATTGACTGGGATGGACTGCATTGAGGAATAACTCAGCACTAACATGCTGGTAACTAGGTAATGATTTCCTTTCTCAGTCACAGAAATTCAAATAAAAACAAGGTCCTAATAAACAAAAGCATTTCAATTTGTCTTAATAGAGAAACATTCATTATGACAAAATTATGTTTTCAAAAGGATTAAGTTTCCAGAGACACCTTATGTAAAGGAATAGATTCAATGGAAATGGAAATGAATTGTCATCAGGCATCTGGACTCCATCATCCTGAAAAAGGGGCACACCCATAAAGGAGGAGTGGGGCAGAAATGAGTCACCACCAATTCCCAAGATCATCTTCGATTTTCCCTGCCTAGGTGACTGATGATATGCATGTTGTTTCACTCATTAGATTGAGAGCTTCCTGAGAGCAGGGTCCTCTATTTTGTTCCTTTTGTTTTGTCTTTCTTTGTACCTCTAGTAGATTCTTAATAAGTGCTTATGGATGATGATGGTAAGGATGGTAAGGATGCATCCCAGTTTCAAGTGTACTCTTAAAGAGAAAAAAACAAAGCAAGATTTTCTCGAATAAATCTTTAGTTCTCCAAAATGGCTTAGAGAGGAAAGGGAAAACCATTTTTTGTTGGCCTACAGTACTCTATAAGAATATCAGATCCATAATGGGCAATAGTGTCAAGGCCAAGGTCACACTGACAACTGGAAGCCACTTCAGACATAAGTTCAAATCCCTTGTTTTCTACATGGGGAAGTTGGGGTTCTGAGGGGAGGAGGAATTGCCCAAAGATACCAAGGCAGGAAGGAGCAGAGCCATCTTCCATACTAGTTCTCCAATTCCAAACCCTTTCAACTTTCCTCTATACTCACTGCCTCTTTTAAGAGGTTTATGGAACTCTATCTGGCTAAGAAATTGAGGGGAAAGAGCAGTATTTAAAAGGACCTAGGAAGAAGCAAGTGTAAAAAAACACACATACTTATATGGAGAGGTAAAGAGACAGAGGAAACAGATGGAGAAACAGAAAATGGAACAGAGATAGACAGAGAAAGATGGACTGAGGTGGAGACAAATTCAAAGACAGATGAAGAGAGTGAAGATGATGAGATGGAGAGTGAGTGTGTGTTTGTGTGTATGTGTGTGTGTGTGTGTGTGTGTGTGAGAGAGAGAGAGAGAGAGAGAGAGAGAGAGACAGAGAGAGACAGAGAGAGACATAGAGACAGAGACAGAGAGACAGAGAAATTCAGAATTTTTTTTTTCATTTTTTACCAGCTATTTATGCATAGCTTGCTTTGACCATTAGATACTCTAGTACAATGAGCTTTGGAGCAACCATATGTCTCAGATATCTAAGATCTCACTTCTGTTCTTTCCTCACTTGGCCATTGATGCACACACAGGAAGGCAGCACAGTCTTCATCCTCCGAGTGATCATTCTTGCATACTGGGAGGGGGCAGAAAATCTTCTGAGTGAGTGTGTTGGATCCTGGAGGGGTTGGGCAGGAAGGTCACTTGGCGATCTAATTACCTATTTGCTGCTCTCATCCCCATAATCTTGTTTTTGGCCTAAGTGCCAGCTGGGCTTCTCACCTTCAGCTGACAGCCTTCTCATCACCATCCTTCATGATCTGAAGCATGGTGGCTGTCAGCCATCTGCTAACTCAAAAGCACAGATTGATTTCTCTCAGAATATTTGTCCTCATTTTGTTTAGGATCCTTGTTCATGGTATGAAATAGGAGAAGTTGGGGAAGCTGCAGTGCAATTCAACCACATTTGCAAAGCATCTGTTCTGTCCTAGGTTCTAGAGACAGAAAAACAAAAATCTCACAGACCCTGTCCTCAAAGAGCTTACATCCTTGGGGGGGGGGCAAAAGCATGAGCATAAGCATGTACATTTCAAATTTAGGTATAAGGTGAGATATATATACATATATATATATATATATATATATATATATATATATAGAGAGAGAGAGAGAGAGAGAGAGAGAGAGAGAGACAACAATAACAACTAGAGGGATGGGAAGAATATGCTGGAGGATGTGGCCCTTAGTGCAAGATTGAGAGGGAATTAGGGATTCTGAGAGGCATCCCAAGCATGAAAGGTGACTGACCATGGAGATAGGAGATGGATTGACTGGCGACTTTGGAGATAAGCTAAAGTCTGAGCTAAGAGGCCAGTTATCTCAAAAACATGAAAGAAGTCAATGAATTAGCCTAAGAATTCCCATTCTGAATAATAAGCTGACATCCCTAGGAAAGGAGAGAGCTCCATGGCAAAAAAACCAATAGAGGCAGGGGCTTTGGTCTAGAAAGCTAAGGTTATCTCTCTCTAAAACATGGCTGTACAGGAATCACCTAATTACTGGTATAATGCTTAGACTTCATTTCTTGCTCATCTCTTCTTCACTTGCTTATCTCAGATCGTTGCCTAATGGTGGCACACAGTTCCTTTGGTAACTGACTTGACCTGGTCTTCTGATGATACCTACTATCCTCAAGCAATGGGAGAACCTAAAATCAGTTTTACCCAGGAATACTCTAACACATTCAACCCACTACACTTCCTTAATTACTAGAAAGGACTGACCCTATCCGAGAAAGGCAAAAACAAATGATTTGTCCTTTTATTACTTTTTCTCCATCATGATTCTTCTTTACAACCTTCCTCCCTTTTTATCTCTCAGTGAAATCCATACCTGAACAAGAACAGTGTCATCAGCTAATAAAAGATGAGGAAGGGTAAAGGTCAAAATAGGTTTTTGAATTTGGAAATTAGGAAATTGTTAATGACTTTGGAAAAGCCAAGTTTGAGTTGCATGGTGGGATTGGAAGGCAAAATATAGAAAGATAAAAGCATGAGAGGAGAGGCACCTATTATAGACAGTCTTCTCAAGAGTTAAGTCCCCAAATGCAGCACTGATATGAGATGTTAGTTGAGATGAATGTATCAAGTGAGGGTTTTTTGAGGATAGGAGAGACATAGGCAATAAGGAAGCAGTCAATAGACAATGAGATCAAAGATAAGTAAGAGAGAGGGGATGATAAAAGGTGAGATCTGCCAGGGAAGGTAGAATAAAGAGAGATCATTGGTAAGAAGGTCCATTTCTCCATGTGAGTCAAGGATGAGAGAGGAGGTAGTGAGAGAATGAGCAATGAGTTGAGGAAGGAAAAAGAAGAGACTCTTGAAGAGTGGCCTTAATTTTTTCACTGAAATATGAAGCAAGGAGGGTTAGAGCCAGGTAATGAAGGATTTTAAATGTTGGGTCAAAGAGTTTGTGTTTCATCATGGAGGCTATAGTGATTCGTTATTTATTTTTTGAGCAGAGGAGTCACATCTTCAGCCTGGCTTTAAGGATTTTAATTCCCTGCCTTTCTATAACAACAACTCTTGAGTGCAGATCTATTTTATCCCCACATTCTATCTCTCCTGGTACCAAACCCACCAAGTATTTATGTATGCCTACTCTATTTCTCAGGATCTTCTTTCCTCTTTCCTCCTTTACCTGCCCAGGCTCCATTTCTTATAGCAGCCCTACTTTAGGAAGTCATTTAAAAAATCTTTAGAAAGTAATTTGGCTTTAAAAATTCACTTTAAAAATAAGCATTTTAAATGGTGAAGGAAATATAAAGGAGGAAATCCCACTTTGTATAGAGGGTCCCACTTGTTGGGAGTGTTTGTTAAGATGAATGTGACTCAAAGAGAGGTAGAATAGATATCTCCATCTTCTTCTTCCCCCACTGAATATGTTTGGGTTCCCTCTAACACTTTACTACTTTGTTATTTATATATCCAAGACTTGATCTTTTTACTATCAAACACCAGTTCCACAACAAGCCCATGAGGACAATAGCATAGGAACCCACTTATCTAAGTCATTTTTATTGTTCAGTTGTGTTCAATTCTTTGACTGATTGTGATTTCATTTGAGGTTTTCTTGACAAAAATACTGGAATGGTTAGCCATTTCCTTCTCCAGTTCATTTTACAGATGAGGAAACTGAGGTAAACAGGGTCAGATTTGAACTCAGGTCCTCTTATCTCCAGGGCCAAAACTCTATCCACTGTATCACCTAGATGTGCCTATTCAAATCATAGCAAAATAGAAATCAGAGAAGGTATGCAAAGGACAACATGGGACCGAGGTAACTCAACTCAACCAAGAGAGAGAAAGAGTCCTAGAGGTGAGAGAGACTTCATTCCTCTCATTTCATCTTAGTCTTTTTTTTTGTTTATGTTTTGTTTTGCAAGGCAAATGGGGTTAAGTGGCTTGCCTAAGGCCATACAACTAGGTAATTATTAAGTGTCTGAGACCAGATTTGAACCCAGGTACTCCTGACTCCAGGGATGATGCTTCATCCACTGCACCACCTACCTGCCCCCATATTAGTCTTTTCCTTTAGCTACTTGAAGTGGCATTATCTTATTCCACCTTCTCCCTTCAATCTGGAAGCCAGAGATGCCCAAAACATCTCAATGAAGAAGACTCCATGCTTGATGAGTCCCCAGTGGAGCAGAATTCAAGAGGGGTTCAAAGGAATTTTTCACTTGGAGAGTCTGCCTATCCCTCATGGAGTGAAGGGATTCCATTTCCCTTAATAAGTAAACAAAGGTTCAGTAAGTCATGCACAAGGAGGTATCAATGACTCATAGACAGAAGAAGCAATGCAATAATGATCATAGGTCTTGGAGTTAAATGCAGATTTCCCCATAGGTTATTAGCTATTGTTCAGTCATTCAGCCATGTCCAATTCATTACAGGCCCTTCTTCCCTCTACTATCTCTTGAAGTCTATCCAAGTTCAGGTACACTGGGTATCTACTTGTAAAATATATGATAGGACTGCCAGTTCAGGGGGTCAGCCTATGAGAACCCTATTGGTCCTAAGATTCTATGAATCTATACTACACCAATCAAGGATCTGGTCCTCTTTCTATTGCTGTTTACTCTGGCAAAAATAATGATGATGATGACATATTATTAGTAAGCCAACAAACATTTTTAAAGTGCAGACTTGATGTCAGAACTTTTGGACTGGGGAGAAGAAGGAAGAAGAAAACCTGCTCCTGACCCTCAAGGGTCTACTTTTGAGTTTATAGCTTTGTTTTCCTTGCTACTGTAATAGCTTTCTATGGTCAAGTTCTTTTGTGGCTGTAGTATGCTCATTTTTCCAGTCTATTTCCTAACTTTGAATTTTATGCTAAAGTTGTTCTCTGCTCTCCTTGGGGTGGAGAGGCACAGGCTTTTTTATACTGCTGCTTCAGAACTGATTCTTGGGGTCTGCAAGTTTGGGGCACTTTGAAGGTGATTTGATGTGGGGAGAGATATTACCATTGCTCTGGTCCTTACCCAGGAAGAATCCCTGGTCATCTGCAGCCATAAACATTAGCCTTCTCTTTGCCTTGGAACCATGACCAGAATCCTGTTGTCTTGTTCCTGAAACCCAGACACTTCTCCACCCTGGAACTACAAACCAGAAGAGAACTGCACATGGACAGTAGAGTCACTAATCAGCACCAGTCATATCCAATGCCAGCAAAGATGTTCCCTTTCATCTTTTTCTGAGCAATTATCCAAACCTCTCACTATCTCTGGACTCAGAACTTGTGAAGCAGCTCTTCAGGTTACAATTGCCACCACTCTATGTTTGGGCTCCAGGCAAACCTCCACCCTAGTGCTACAGACTTCTCCTGCCTTTGTTTTAAGTTTTCTTGGGCCAGAAATATAACTCATCTTCACTTTTTGTTAGCTTTATAGTTCCAAAATTTGATTTTAGGCATTTTAAAGTTATTTGGAGGTTATTGTTGGGAGAGTTCAGCTGGGTGACTGCCCCAATCTGCCATCTTGGCTCCCAGAACACATTCTAATATAATCTTGACCAGCTGCCTCCAGGTATCCTAAGGACCACCCTTGGCAAACTGTAACGGATCTTTTGCAATGCAGTTTATAGTTTTTCTAGAGAGATGTTCAGTGAAGCTTAATCTCCTTGGACAACTTAGAGTTGAACACCAAAAGTGATGACTCTGATTCAAAGTCCCTAGTTGCCATCCTAACAGAGAGTCTCCATTTCCAAATTCTCATTTTGTTGCAAGCACTTTCAATTTGGTTGGAGTAGGTAATAGCACTGAGTAATCAGCCAGAGTATACAGGGCTGAGGATAGGGGGCAGGAAGGATGGGGGAATCAGCCAGAGTATACAGGGCTGAGGATAGGGGGCAGGAAGGATGGGGAAGTCAATTTTGAACATTACCTGAAGAAGGACTTGTCTGTCAGTCAGCAGCCAGTCCATGAGCATTTACTAAGAACCTGTGCCAGAATTGAGGAAAGGGCTGTGGATATGAGGAAAGATAAAACAGTCCTCACTCTCATAGTCTGAGAGAGAGAGACAGAGACAGAGACAGAATCAGAGAGACACAGAGACAGAAGCAGACAGAGACACAGAGAGACACAGAGAGACAGAGACAGAGAGATAGCTAGAGAATAATATCTATCTATATCTAGATATAGAGATATGGGGATAGGGATGGGAGGTTACATCTGGTAAGAAATGATTGGTTTTCATTACCTAAACAGTTGTGCAACATAATAAAGTCGACAGGACCTTATTATGTTTTGCTCAGAAATCACTCCTAAAGAATGATGGATCTCTAGGGGAGAAAATCTTGGTGGATCTTGTGTGTGTTTGTGTGTGTGTGTGTGTGTGTGTGTGTGTGTATGATAATCTCAGAGTGAAAGGTTCTTATCTTCCCTTTTCCCTTTTTCTCCCTCCCTCCCTTCCTCGCTTCCTTCTTTCCTTTTCCATCCTTCCCATTTTCAAGTTCATATCACATGCTTAGGAAGGGGCAGTGAAAGAAGTCTTAGATCTGAACCCCAAGGATCTGTGTTCAGAATCTGCCTCTGATATTTTTTGGTAGTGAGACCTTGGAAAATTCCTTCTCCAAATTTGACTTTATAAAATCAGGCAACAGGGAAGGTGAGTACTTTGATCTCCAGTGTGTCTCATCCTATGATCTGTCAGTGGCACTATTTGCCTTGCCTGGCAATTTCCTGCAGAAAAACCAGAGATATCATTGTCTGTATCCCTCCAATCATCCACTTATCTTGTCATTGCCAGGGCTGGTGGTTAGAAGGCATCTCCCATCCAGAGCTCCTCCTGGTGTTCACATAAGGTTCTGCAGGGGTACTACCTGACTGCCAGTAACTGCCCCACTCCAGAGTTGGCAACTTTCAGCTGTTCAGACTGCCTGACAATGTTGATGTAAGACACATAAACCCTCCCAGTCTTGGCCTCTTCCTGGTCTTGCTGCGTTTTTGGCATTCGCTGTTTGCCCCATTCCACTCCCAGTCCCAGAACTCTACAAGACTTGCCTGATTTCCAAGTCTCCCACCTGGTAGTTGCCAAGAGGAAATGTCACTGATCACCTTTCCGGTGCATTCTCTGTACTCAGATGACATGTTGAGACCAAGGTGACAGAAACTTTCCTTTTGGGAAAACAGGCTCTTAAGAACAAGGCAAGTGGAGTCCAAGTGCCCATGGTTGGTCATGTTGCTATTTTCTAGGATGCACGAGGACCCTGCCTGATACTTTTGCAACATTAGCAAATAGCATTCCAGGAGCTGTCTCCCTCTAGTTTTACCACACTACCATAAGGTAGGCAACACAAAGATAACAAGACCCATTTCAAAGAGGAGGAAGATGCTAAAGGGGCAACATTTAGCCCAAATAGTCTTTCCTTTTTGTCTGGAGAGATATGGATGACTCCCTCAGGAGCTAGAGGGACAAGCACCCCTTCCCTCATCAAGCCAATACAGGAATGCATGTCTCCTGTGTCTGGGACAAGACAACCTCTGATCAGAGACTTATTTTCTTTGGTCCAGCCTCTTGTGTGATCTTGAAAGGCAACTGACATCATCCCTCTTCTCACAGAGCTGGTCATTGACTACAAAGCAATTATGGTAGACTTGAAGGGAAGAATCCCTCCCACCCCCAAAGACAGAAACTACTAGATATAAAAGAAGACACCTGCCATCAATCAAGATGTCCTCAGGGAAGGCACAATGAAAAATGGTGAATGAACAGCCTTTGGTGCCAATGTATCAATAGGACTTGAAAATTAGCCTTTCTACTAGTCTACTAGTCCTCCCTTTCTGGGTGTGAATCAAACCACCTGCTCCACACTTCATCCATACTGGCCTTCTGGATTTCTCTTTTACTTCCTCCCCTATACAGAGGATGACTCCCTAGAATAAGAGTCAAAAGGGAACTATATCTCAGTAATCAAAGGTGGGAAGGGTTGGATAGCCTAGTTCCTCTAACTGAAGAGAAAGGCAATCCTAAAGCAATGAACTCAGTCTCGGTGCAGGTCAATGACAGGATTGGTGAAGGTCTAGTTCCTATGGTCTCAGCCCAAAAGGAGCATGGCTAATCCCTTATCTAGCAGCACATCTGAGAGATGCTCAAAGAATATATGAAATAACATGGAAAAGGACTACATATCATAAGAAGTCATAGAGGGGAGGGCATTTGGACAAAAAAGGTTGAATGACTTATTGAGGATAATACAACTAGTAAATGTATGAAGTTTGCTTTTTATTTCAGGAAGATGAGTCTTTCTGATTCCAAACTCAATAGAGTATCTGCTGCATCACTTAGTTGTCCTGAGTCTAATATGAATTCATTGGTGTATAAAAATAGGTGTGTGTGTGTGTGTGTGTGTGTGTGTGTGTGTGTGTGTGTGCTTGTCAAAAACAGACTAGTGCTAGGGGAGGTTTTTTTCTAATTGTTTATATCAAAGGGGGTGGGGGTTTGGGGTATGGGAAGGAATCCTGGAATTCTGATGTCATCATTATTTCTCTGGGGAGCCCTGATGGGCTGGAGAGGGCTGCACTGAGCTCCATGGAACACTGATTACACTACTACTTAAGTCTACTAACTTCCCCACTGGTGGAATGGGAACTTTTTGCACCACTGGATGAGACCCTTCAGGGAAGACCAATAGGCTTTCCTCCGGGCTGCTTCTGATCATTTCCTTCCCAAAGTCTAGCATCTCCATGATTTGGACTGGTAAACCTTGGCTTTTCCATATTTGTATTCTATTACTTTCTTGAATGGCTGTTAGCCATTCCCTCTCTTTGCTCCCATATACTGTGGAGACATCTTTAGCAATGGTCTCATAGTCAACCTGATCTCTGGGGCTATATCATAATCTGTAAACAGAATAGACAAAAACCAAGGGATTCTTTCCCTCCCCCCATCCTAAACCATAATATGCAAAGAGTGCAATTTAGTCACATCAATAACAAAATGCAATCATTATATTGGGGGTGTATTTACATCTCATCTGGGTGTCTTAATTTCCACTGAATGGCAGCCAGAATCTGAGCTCATGCTAAACACTAGTTCTTTTGTTGGGCTTAATTAGTGATGAGAAGCCAAGAGAGGCTCAAGATGATTTGGAAAGCACCAATGAGGAACTAGTCAAGTTAAACACCATCCCTGAGTAAATGAGAACCTGAAGAGTCCGCCTTCCCTGGATTTATGATCAGTTGCATCTCATACACCAATATGTCTTCTTCCTCAAAAAAAAAATGAGACCCATTCCTTTGGAAGAGGCAGAAGAAAAGAGCAGAAAAAGGACAATCCTCAGAAAAGCTAGGTCTGAATCCTGGCTTGTTCAGTCAGTCAATATCTATGGCTTCCTTTGTGTCAGCTCTAGCACTCTGGGCAAAAGAATGGCCTCTGCCTTTAAGAAGCTCCTATTAGTAAGCATTCCCCTTTCTACCTGGTGACCTTGAACAAATTCCATTCTCACCTTGAACATAAACTCCCTCTTAAGTAAAATGGAGGAATTGGATTAAATGCTGTCTAAAATCCTTGTGGTCCTGATAATCCAGGTTATGTTTGACCCTTTTCCTCTTCATCCAGTAGCAACTTTTGTTTGCAAAATAACAATAGCAATTAGATAACAATTTAAGGTTTACAAAGTGCTTTATATATGAACCATTTAATCTTCCCCATAATCTAAGAATAGAGATTCTGTTATTATCCCCATTTTCTAGATGAGGAAACTGAGGTAAACAGCATTTTAGTGACTTGCTCAGGATCACACAACTAATAAGTACCTGGGGCAGGATTTAGATTCAATTCTAATGCTCCATCCATGGTTTCAGTCAATTGCCTGATATTACTCCATCAGTTATTAGCGAGACCACAATTCTTTTTTTTTAGGTTTTTGCAAGGCAAATGGGGTTAAGTGGCTTGCCCAAGGCCACATGGCTAGGTAATTATTAAGTGTCTGAGACTGGATTTGAACCCAGGAACTCCTGACTCCAGGGCTGGTGCTTTATCCACTACGCCACCTAGCTGCCCCTGAGACCTCAATTCTAATGGCCATCCATTACAAAGTAGACTTCAGAATGTCATCTGGAGAGTTCTAGGTGAAAATTCAGTGGAAGAGAAGTAGAAATGATGAGAAATCAAGAACTAGAAGAAGTTTGCCTAAAGATCTCTTCCAATGTTCTCTCTTTTTTTCTGCTTTTGCAAGGAAATGGGGTTAAGTGACTTGCCCAAGGTCACCCAGCTAGGTAAGTATTAAGTGTTTGAGGCTGGATCTAAACTCAGGTCTTCCTGACTCCAGGGCCAGCACTCTATCCACTGCACTACCTAACTGCCCCCCAATATTCTCTGAAAAATAAAGTTGATGGTACTTGAGTCTCTGTTGGCCCCACTGACATGGTTTAGCTGACAAATCTGTACTGGGATTGAACACTTTGCCTAAGTCATCCTTCGTCATGGAAACAACTTCTTTTCCCTTTTTCTTGGTCACCTGAAGGCAGGAATGTGTGGCATTCTTGAGCAACAGTGAACCAGAAGCTAGGAAGAGAGTCTTGGCATGTACATGATTGATGTTCTTAGTCATCCTCCAAGCAGAAGGATGTTTGTAATTCAAGTGTCAACCTGACTGCTAGTAATATGAACAGCATGAATAGAATTTTTTACAATTATCTTGGAAAGAAAGGAATGAGATAAAAGGAGACTCTGGCTCCAACCTCACTGACTAGTATACATTTCATGGAGTCCTGGCTCTAAGAGACCCTTTAGAGATCATACATTCTGTTCTTTTGATTCTATGGGCTCAAGTTGCCATCATCCCAGAAGCACAGAGAGCTTCCCATCTTTCTTTCAACTCTGCAGAGGAGAAAACTCTACAGTTGGTTGGGCATAGTAGAAAGAATAGTGAATTGTGTCTACAGAGTCTTTGGTTCAAGACCTAGCAAGTTTTGGCACCACTAGAACTTGGGTAGGTCCTTAACTCCTTTGGATCTGTTTGTCTGTCAAGTGGACAATGGAATAGATTTGATCATTCCAGGATTCTCTTTTCAGTTTTATATTCCATGATCTGCTATCTCTCTTAGTTGACACTTATCTGCCAATGACTTCATTCATCTTCTATTGCTTTACCACTTTCTGAAAAAGGTACATATACTCCTGCTGTTTTAACTACTTCTGAGATCACATTGCCTAAGTCCATTAGATAAAACAAATCAAGTTCAGAATTGGCAGTGGGTAAATGAGACATGGTCAATGGTATCTAATTTCCTAAGAGTAAAAGTAAATGATTCAGCGAAAAGAGCAATGGTGGAAGACCCCAGAGACCCAGGGAAGAGTCCTGATCTGAGAACTTATTATCCAAATGATCTTGGACAAGCCAGTCTCTTTCTCACCCTCACCCTCCTTATTTATAAAATGAGGGGAATAATACATGCAAGACAATAGATAACTAGAATTTATCTAGCATTTATTATTTAGGGTTGTAAAGTACATTGTGATTATTATCCCATTCAATCAACCTGGGAGGTAGGTACCATACTGAGGATGAGAAAGGTTTTGTGATTTGCCCAAGATCCCACAGCTCATAAATGACTGAGAAAAAGACATGAAACCAGGTCTTCATGACTTCAGATCTAACATTTTCCTCACATGCCTTCCTACCACTCCTCACCTTGGAAGACTTTTGTGACAACCAGGACTTATACAAAGGAGAGGGTTGAAGGTGCTAAGTATTTGCCCAGCCTACACTTTCCAGATAATTGTTCATGTAAGGAAGAAGGATTTTTTCTGAGAGTCATTCACAGACTAGGACCTCATAAAATCTACAGAGGAACTTGGCTTAGGTTCCTGGAGACAATAGAAGGAAGCAACTACTTTGTAGCTTGTAACTTCCAGAACTGAGAGGCCCACAGAACTGATCATTTCCCCAAATCCTTCACCCAAGAGACTTATGATGGAAATATAGCCATTGGGATATTGGCTGCGGCTTCTCTGATGAGATCCCTCCTTCTGAGGAAACAAATCATAACCCATTTTTGCTAGATTATAGCAAGAGATTCTACTTTTGTTCTTCTACAAATCTTTCAGAAAAGGAAATGCTTCAGTCATTTATTGGAAGTCCTAGATTGTTCAGTCATAACCCTCCTACTCCAACAATAGCCAGGATATTGAATTATAGAATCTTTCCTCTTGAAAACACTGAACTCAAAGAATGGGAGACATGTGCCAAATAACTCTCCACTGAGAGGCCTTGTTATAGGGATTGGTGAGCACCAGAGTCTAACTACTGGACCTCCCCTCCATTTTCCTGTAGCAACTTCTCTCTCCCATTTATAATCTCTTTCCAGTTCCACCTATAGAACAAGTCATCAAATCAACAGTGTTGCTTTCCTATAAAGAGAGTGATGGCTTACTCCCCTGTGGGTCTAGTCACCACCTCAGTGACCTCTTCTCTATCACTCAAACAGCTATGTTATCTGCCCCCTTTCGAATGCTTGATTTTTGTATATGAAGCCAATAGTAATGATGATGATGATGATAATGGTATAAAGCTCTTGTTAAACCCTCATAAATACTTTTTATTTTGTTCATTCATTTATTCATCTTTTCTGCCATTATCAATGTATGGTCTAAATGCCCACCTGATAACCTTAACATTTTCTTTACTATTTTATCCAACTCTTATCTGCTGGATAGTTGGAAAAAGTCAATATTCTCACGGAATGGATTTTTAATGGAGAAAAGTTGAATACTGAGACCATATCCTATAATATCTAATTGTCAGGTGATGCTTCTGTCCACAATCCTCTCAATCAAAAGACCTGGACTTCAAAGATGAGAGGATTTTTCTATGGGACAGAGGAAAGAAGACCAGATTTGGAGTCAGAGACTTGAGTTTATAATCCTGACTTTGAAACCTACCAATCATGTGATGTTAGGAAAAGTCACTTTATCCATCAGGCTCATCTATAAAGTGATGGAAACTGTCTAGAGGATGAATTTGGCCCAATCTGAGACAAATTCCAAGATCTCAATCTAACATTGCCTGGTTAATATTTGGGAGCAAAGAAGGGGACAGGGAGGTGAAGGAAGTCTATTGAAGAGAGGAACGTTTCATTGCTAATAATGGTGAAGAACATATTGTCACCATTCTAAGCTGCAATTAAGGAAATCACCACATGCATAGAGCAAGTCAGCAGGGGGGGGCAATTCAGTGGAAATTATGTAAGTGACCATTCCTCATGCCGGATTTTTAAAATATCCAGAATATGACTTTGGGGGGACAACTAAAACCTTCATTATCAAGAACCCTGGAGACCCAGAGAACAGATTAGGCAAATCAAAGAGAATTACAACAAAATTGTAGTTATATTGGAGTGTTTGACATCATAAATGTCAACAAAAGAGGATGTCAACAATCCTCTATGAAGAAGGGAGGAATCCAACCAATCCAACGCAAACAACATGTTTTAAGCACCTACTTTGTACAAAGGTCATCCAAAAGAATCTACAAAGAATCTATGCTCCACTGGGGGTAGGGCTTGGGAGGGAATATAATAGAGAAATGAGTTTTTAATGGATGAGGTAACAGAGGAGGGAGGCTTCCATCCCAACCCAGGGATTAGGACTTGTTTTCCCCAGGAGATGCTAGCTGAACTTTGAAAACAGAAGGACCAAGCACCATATTCAAGACTGTTGAAATAAGACATCTGCGTCTACCTGGCATCTTAAGCAGAAAAGGACCCTTGAGTACAGCCCATCTCCATCATAGTCTTCCAGCCAGACATTACCTCCCTACTCCACATCATAAGAGAGGAATTGACTTAATGTTTATAGCCAAAAAAGAAAAAAAAGAGCAGAGGAGAGAGAAGGCCAAGAATTGGAAGATTTTTTTAAGATGAAAGTTTCCTTTATGCTCCTTGAACATTCAATCTAGGAGAAAACTGAGGACTAGAGAAGTGAACTCACCCACTCCAGAACTACATAACTTGCCCACAGCCAAGCAGAAAGTCAAATATAAGTCTCCTGGACTTAAGTTTGCACATCTTTTTTGCCACACTTTTATGAGACCTCCTACAGATCCTCCACACCCCATGTACTGGGGAACATAAGAGGTAACTCCCAGAAGTCCTTGCCCCAACTGCCACCTGGCGGCCTGGCCTGTCTCACCTGTCTGGAATGTAGGAGTGTGTGTGGTGGGGAGGTGAGAGAAGGAAGGAGGGAACCTTTGGGACTGTCAGTTGGCCACCAGCATCCCTTTCCTGGGTAAACATGCCCAAAGGCTATTAAATTTGGGGCACACCCAGGCCAGGAAATAGAACAACTCAGTCAAAAAGTATAGCTGCCAGTCAGAGCTTGCCACTAAGCAGATAGTTCCATTCACTTGGGGAGGGAAAATCCAGTTCAAAACATTCCCAATAGCAAACACAGGCTTTGGGAATCTATGAAAAGTCAGAATTGGGAAGGATCTGGGAGATCTTGTCCATTGCCTTCATTTCACAGGGGGAAAGTGAGCCCAAAGAAGAGAAAGAACAAATCTAAGACCACAGTAATTCAGAGCTGTAAGATCAATTCAGTCCCTGCAGCATTTCTGAAACATCTGCTGGGTGAGAGCTCTATACCAGATACTCAGAATGCGATGACAAATGCAGAGCCAAAAAAGTAGAACTTGAACTCGGTGCTTCCGAGTCCACAATTGGGCATCTTTTCATTGAACTATGCTGCCCTCTTGTGGCTATGTGGACTGCTCTTCCTTGAAATGCTAGAGAAGGACCAGTTACTCAGCTACGTATCCATTTCATTCCAAGACAGAGATAGAGATATAGAGACAGAAAGGCAAATGTGGTTAGAGGGGGAAGAAAGACAAAAGCAGAGAGAGAAGAGACAAAGTCAGACACAGAGAGAGAGAGAGACAGAGGGAAGGAAGAGGGATGGAGCAAGACAGATGAAGACACAGACTGAGAGAAAGAGGGAGAGAGAAAAAGGGGAGAGGGAAAGATACAGAGACAGATGAAAAAGGGTGGAGTGAGAGTGATAGAGAGAAAAAATAGATATAGAGTGTGAGAGAAAGGAGGCAGAGAGACAGAGACAAAGAGAGGGAGAGATAGGAGAGAGACAGAGACAGAAAACTCAAAGGAGGGTGGAGGAGGTACAGAGAAAAAAAAGACAAGTCTCTCTAAATTAACAAAGGTCCAAGGATATCCTCTCTTTATTTAAACTGTAGATGTTAGATCTAGACATAAGAGATCAACAAGTTCAACTTAGTTATTTCACAGAAGAGGAAACTGAGTCTCAGAGAGTTCACAAGTTCACATGGTATAAAATGATGGAGCCAGGATTCAAATTCAGCTTCTCTATCTCAGATGCAGCTTCCCCACCATGCTGAGGCTTTCTGTCTCTAAAGGGTTCTTTGGAGAAAATTCATCCAAACATAGATTTAAAATGACAGGAACCATCTCCAAGTCAATCCTTCATTTTGCCAGTGGGCACTTTACACAACTTCAGAAAGTTATTAGATATTGTTACCAGAATTAGAAAGATTCAAGCTAGAGTGTTACTTGTTTACATATCATACTATGAGACCCAAGTCTGGTACTTGGGGCTGGAAGAATCTCAAAATTTCAGAGTGCAAAGAGATCTTAAGAGATCATATCTGAGAAAGCATCTCTTTGGAGGAGCTGATGCTGAGCAAAGGATAATGAAGAATAATGATCTTAATATTGGTATAATGTATTAAATCCATCATGTTATATTAAACATGCAATATTATATTAAGATACAATAAAGGAAATGATATGAAACAATATATATGGTATGATACAAATTGTGTAATGTAATATATTATAATATATGCAACGAATAGGAAAAGTAAATGAAAAGAAGATATGAAGGAGGTTGTTTTTTTCTGGGTAATCCTAATGACACTTCCTAATTCCCAAGAAGTAAGGAAATGTCTTCTTCCTTTTAGAAGAGAATTGGGAGGCTCTGGGTGTGTAATGCTTTATACAATATTAGACATAGTGATATTACTTGGTTTTTTTAAAAGTCTTTTATCAGGAAGGGCTCATTTGGCAATTGTGGTACGTCAGGAATACATCAGGGATGGGATAAATTAAGAAATTATTTCAATGTAAAAACAAGGGGTATCAATTAAACTTTTAAAAGGTTACCCTCACCCCCAACCTATTTGACCGCATGATCCCCATTCAGCCTTTGTCTTAAAATTTTACATGGGGGGGGCAGCTAGGTGGCGTAGTGGATAAAGCACTGGCCCTGGAGTCAGGAGTACCTGGGTTCAAGTCCAGTCTCAGATACTTAATAACTACCTAGCTGTGTGGCCTTGGGCAAGCCACTTAACCCCATTTGCCTTGCAAAAACCTAAAAAAAAATCTTTACATGGGGGAAGCTAGGTGGCACAGTGGACAGAGCCCTGGCCCTGGAGTCAAGAGGACCTGAGTTCAAATGTGACCTCAGACTCTTATTAATTACCTAGCTGTGTGACCTTGGGCAAGTCACTTAACCCCATTGCTTTAAATAAAAAATAAAATAGAAATTCAAATGAGAGATACCCTACAATCTACAGAAGCAATCTATTGTGGAGAAAGGACATTTTATAGCAAGCAGTCTCCATTTCCACCCCCACCCCTGCAATTTCCTCCAAGCTCTGTCCTAGAAAACCAATTAGAACAATCTAATTTCTCTTCCTCTGCCTGGACCATGGACTACAAAATGGACAGTCATAAAGAAAAGGGAGGCAGAAGGTAGGATGAGGTCTGGTTTTTGAAGAGCTGTATATTTCAAGTTGAGTTAATATTTGCTACTTTATCTTTGAGATAATGGAGAGCCATTGGAGTTCATTGAGTGGAGGGGCAGTTTAGGAGCATGATCAGAATAACATTTTTGGAAAAGCACTGTTGTAGCAGAACATCATGGCAAATGGGTGGCAAAGCACATAAAACTCTTGGCCTGGAAACAGAAAGATTCATTTTTCTGAATTTAAATCCAACCTCAAACACTTACTGGCTATGTGACACTGGGTAAATCACTTAATCCTGCTTGCCTCAGTTTCCTGATCTATAAAATGAACTGCAGAAGGAAAAAGCAAACCACTCCAGTATCTCTGCCAATTAAATCCCAATGGGGTCATGAATAGTTGGATATGATTTAAAAAAACTACTTAACAACACCCCTGAGCAACCAAACTAAACATGCCTAGTTTCTTTAATTTATTCTCAATGATGTAAACTTGCATCCTTTCACCATCTTGTTCCAGATCATTGGATTTTAAATATTTTGATCTCAGTACTACATTGTACTCCTAGGAATTATTGAGGAACACCCAACTCTCTGAAATTTTTTTTTGTGGATTATATCTATTGATATTTAGTGCATTAAATTTAATAGAGTTGATATTACGAAGAGTTTTGGTCACATGTACCTCCTGAAACTGTCTGGGAGACCAACAACCATCCCTAGACCACACTTTGGGAAATGATACAGATTTTAGGGTCTTGTGATCAGAAGATCATGGTTCTAGACCCAGAAAGGAATCAGAGGTCAACTAGTCAAGCCCCACCATTTTCCAGATGAGGAGACTGAGGTTTAGACAATTTATAAAAGGCCACACAGATAATGCGTCAGTCTAGATTTACATTCAGATCTGGGACATCTAGGAAGTGATCATATCCCTCTCATCATCTTCCCAAGGCATCTAGGTGACATAGTGGATAGAGTACTAGACTTGGAGTCAGGAGAATGGGCATTCAAATCCAGCCTCAGATATTGCCACTTACTAGCTTTATGACCTTGGGCAAGTCACCAAATCCTAATTGCCTTTCATTCTGGGCCATCTCCAGTCATCCTGATCCATATCTGGCCACTGGACCTAGATGACCCTGGAGGAGAAAGTAAGGCTGGTGACTTAGCATGCTTCACATGCTTGTCATGGCCTACTCCCTGTTGTCTTGTTCTTCTGAGAATGAAACACAAAAGTCATCACTATCTTCCAAATGTCCTTCTTGAAATGGGGAATTTAAAACTGAGCATTTGTTCTATTACCCCCAAAGGGAAAGGACTTTAAAAGTCCCACAGGCCAGCGCTTAGCTAAACAATTTCCTCTCTATTATTCCTGATGAGTGATCTTCCATTTTACCCTTGGTTGCTAGAGTAGAAAACAGGTCACTATTTCCCACTCCATTTGAATGGTAAAGTAGGCCCTGAGAGGAAGGGGACCTTGACTGACTTCGTTGAGTGAGGTAACAAGAGTCAAAAGATCAATTCTGTTCTCTTGATTCCTGGGCCAGACCCCTCTCCATGAGTCATGTCCATGCTTCCTTTGATTTCCTCTTGCACTCCCCCCCTACACCAAGTACCCTTTTACTTTTTTCTATGCTTCTGTGTGTCTCCCTGCCTCTCCTATCAGAGTTTTCCTCTTTGTCTTCCATCACCTATAATCAGATTCTACTTGCCCCCACACTTGCTTTCCTCAGGGTTTCCAACCTCTCTAACTTACTGTCACTAGAGGGCATTATGATCACATAGACTTGTCCACGGGGCCATAAGAGTCAGTCCAGTACTAGACAAGATGGTTCTCACTTGGGAAAGGAACCAAGCCTCACACAATGAGTGTTCAATGGGAAGGCCGACTTAATTGGAAATTTCAAAACATTGAAAAGTTCCATGGTACCATTGATTCCTTCCTCTGGGAATGTTCTCTTGTTCCTCTTGCAAATGTATGTGTCTTCATGGCTCCTGATGGACTAAGAAGCAGTGCACCTGTTCAGTAGAAGAGCTAGACATGGAAGAGGTCATAAGGAACCCAATTCCATGATTTATAGAGGAAGGAACAGAGGCCCAGGTGGTAGATTCTCAAAATCAACCAGGTAAAAAGGAGCACATCACACAGTTAAATCCAGGTCCTCTAACTCCAAATCCTTCAATTTTTTTCCATTGTGCCTTATTGTAAAATTGTAAAAAACAAAACAAAACTGTGTTACCTTTGGAAAGCAATGATCTACAGTAGCATACTGTAATCTTTATAAGGATTGGCAGGGCCTGATTAGTATACTCTAAACAATCGTTTCCTCCAGATCAGCGGATGAGAATACATAAAGGATACTTTGTAGAAACTGGCTTAAACAAAGTCCAAAGATAGGTTTTCACTTTGTTACCCCTTTAAGATGGTGAAGTTAACTTTGATCAAATTAGAAGAGTCAAATATTATCTGACAAAGCATGGGCCATACCTCTGGTGACCTTTAAGACAGGACACACTTCCAAAAAGGAAAGACAATAGAGGGATGTAATCCTAATAATGGTAGGGGGGAAGGGAGTGAACTGTGGATTCAAGCCGGAATTAACTCTCACAGTCAGGTCTTGAGCTACAGAGAGTATCAGGCTCAGCATGGCCAGTTGGATGATACTGTGTATATTGGAAAGCAACATGAGGATACAATGAAAAGAAAAGGGACATAGAGACATCACTGTAAAAAGTGCTTGAGTTGCCTTGGCCATGTGTGTTTGATATGTATATAATTCAATGCTAGCATATTCTAAGCATGTGCTGACTCTTCCCACTGATACTGCATGTGTTTATGAGAGACTGTGATGCTAGTTTAAGATGATTTGTAGCTGTTCTTCTCTAAGCCATCTCAGTACATGCTTATGCTTATGACTAGTTCTAATTATGTCTTCTGACAGACTATTAAAGGTAAGTCCACTGGTGGGGGTTCAAGCTATAAGTTCAAGCATGTGGTCACATAGAGTATCTTGAACTTAAAAATTAGTCCCCCTCAAAGAACCAATATAAAAAAATATGAGTGCCAAGGTATGGAAGAAACCCAGAAGAGACTGTTTTGTCTTTTCTTAACAGCTTTATCAAGAAAAACAGTTATAAATCCTTCTGTTTGATTTTCTCTTGATATTCTGATTTTCCAAGAGTGCTAATATAGCTAACAATCCCCAATTCAGGGTATATTTTATATATATATTTTTAATTTTTTTTAAATTTTTTTTGCAAGGCAAATGGGGTGAAGTGGCTTGCCCAAGGTCACACAGCTAGGTAATTACTAAGTGTCTGAAACTGGATTTAAACCCAGGTACTCCTGACTCCAAGGCCGGTGCTTTATCCACTACGCCACCTAGCTGACCCGGGTTTTATATATCTTTTTCTTCTTGCTGCCTCTATGACTTTGCTGAGAATGGGAACAGCTCCCATTTCTACTATGCCTATGTCTTGTCTACAACCCCAGCAGAGTGAGAAATAAAATGGATTTTATTAGTTCCCTGCTAGGTTTCCTTAAATATTTTATAATTCATCCAAGAAGGTCCCCCCAAGGGTATTCCACCTTACAGTTCATTGGATTGGCTAAGATACCAAAAATCTTGTAGGTAGGTAGAAGATCATGCAACTAGCACAGTCTAGTAGAGAAAGCTGGACTTGGTATTCTTCATAACCTGTCTCAGCTATAGCCTTGTAAAGCTGATGGAGTCAATTAACTTCATGGAGTCTAAGTATCCCCATCTTTGAAATGGGAGCAATAACAGCACCTACTTCAAATAACTGTTTTATAGATTAAATGAGATAATGCATGTGAAGTGTTTTGCTTGAAGATTTGTCACAGAAATGTGAACTATTGGCATTATGATGATTATATAATTATGAGCTATGGAATTTATGAGCAAGATTTTGGCAGCTGGTGAAGAGTATGAAATTTCAAGTGTTATTTGTTTTACTGAGGTGCTTTTTAAAAAAAGAAAAATGGTAGTAAGATAGGTCAGGAATGCACTTCATATTTGATCACTGACCACATCCCTCTGAGATGGAGTAGGAGAAATTGAGGGAGAGCAGGAGACTTCTATTGGTTTTGAATGAGATTATACCCTTTCTCAATAGGACAATTTTATTAATTGAAAGGCAACAGAAACAAGAAAATTGTGTGGAAAAACACTGATAAAAGTAGTTCCAAAGAAAAGAGATTCACTGAAGGCAAAAATGGCTAAAGTACCCTATTTCACAGCATTTAATTTAGATATGACTATCAGGAGGAATCAGAGGATAACTTACAAATGTTAGTAATAAACAAATTGTTCCTTTATTATGGGACAATTATATATTGATTACTTGTGGTTTAGCTGAAGAAATATGGGGGAATGGTTTCTCACTACAAACTAGATGTGAAACATCACATGCAAGAGATCTTGATTTGAAGAAGTGTAGTTGGTCACAACCAGATCTTCAAGTGAATCTGAGATGATTTCTTAGAGCAGGATCTCAGAAAGATCCTAGAGCCTGCAGAGCCATCTTCTGGCTGGAAGAGTTGATTGGAGGGAAAAGAAGACTTGATTAGAAGGAAAGCTTTGCTTCTTGAAGGAGAACCTAAGTATATTGGTGGGAACACATATTTTTGAAAGAAAATGTGTTCTACTTGGAAGGGATGACTGGAGACAAGAGGTGAGATTTTGTTTATTTCCTTTCCCTGCAGCTTGAGAGGTAGGAAGTCTCCAGAGTCAAAGCAAGGGAGTTCATAGAAGAATTTTTCAATGCCAGGATGAAGTCATATAATCTGAGCTCAAATCACTTATTGGATAATTGCTACCTGTATGACCTCAATCACTGTGGTCTTCCATGTCCTCAGATGAGAGGGTTGGCTTAGGCAGCTCTTGATCTGTTCCCTTTTGCTGAAAGAACATTCAAGGTATTAGACTTCAGAGAGAAAGGTTTTGCAGATCCAAGGCACTGGGTTTATGCTTTGTCAATTATTCTTAAAACTGCATCAGGAAACCAGAAGAGAAGTCATCAGGGAAGCATCCCTGACCAGCAGGAAACAGAACCAAGAGCTTCTGCCAATTAGTGAACAAGGGCACTCATTATGTCTGAAGGGAATGGAGCTTCTCAAGATCCACAGTCCAAACTTGTGGTCTTCCTCTGGTACATATGGTCCCCATGCACATGAATCATTGCATTAGTTCTGTTATACCTACTTTTCCCTCCTCTCCATTCTCCCCATGAATACTAAGTGCTTGGTAGTAGAATGTATGGATAGGATGTTATATTGTTGTTGCTGTTATTAATGTTGCCTTTCTGATAGAGACCATCCTGGTTGGATTGTTAAGTAAGAAGCACTCCAGTGGGGGCTGCTGCTAGCACACTTTGAAGCCTGGTGACCCAAAGATAGAGGCAAGGGCAACAGTAGAGTAGCAGTACATAGAGAGAATCAAGGAAGAAGGCAGGTATGGAAGCAAGGAATGAGGAAGGTTAGGATGCAGGGATGGAAGGTTAGTTAGAATGCATGGGAGAATGAGGTTAAGAAAACAAGACTAAATAAAAAGAGGGATGGAGACAAGAATAAAGTCAGAGAAGAGCCTGGAAAAGAGAAAGGGAGAGAAAGGGCATGGAGCAAGGGACACTTACTGCCCTTATCAGAGGCTGCTCTCAGCCAGACAATTAGGGGAGAAGATTCTGGGAATAGTCCAGGCAGCTAGGTAATATAGTGAATAGAACACTGGCCTTGGAATTAGGAAGACCAGAGTTTGAATCTGGCCTCAGTCAACTGACACTTACTAGCTTGGGCAAGTCACTTAACCCTGATTGTCTCACACCCAGGGTCATCTCCAGTCATCCTGATTCATATGTAACCACTGGACCCAGATGGTTCTAGAGGAGAAAGTGAGGCTAGAGACTTAGCAGACCACCTCCTCACTCAAATCCAATGCATGTGCTTATGACATCAACTCTCTGACGCCCTGTTCTTCTTTGAGAATGAAGGACAAACATCATCCCTGGGCAAATCACTTAACTCTTGTTGATTTTCTCACCTGTAAAATGGGAGTGATATCAGCATCTACCTCCCAAGGTTGTTGGGAGTTTCGAATGAGATAAATCTATAAAGTGTTTGGCAAAATAGGTGCTATATAAAATTCCATCATCATCATCAATAACAGTGCACAATCTGACAGCTTCACTGCCATAGATGGTTCAGGGTATTCCTCCATAGACCCCATCTGACTGGCTCTGTGCTACTGGATTTCCTAGTTTGATGCTCTTCACACAGGCATCTCCCACTGGGAGATGGGAAGATATAACTGGGGTCATTCCTCCACTCTGGCAAAGATCCTGGGAATCCCACACTCCCCCCCTATTGTCCTTGTCCTGACCTTGTCCTCCCCTCCCCAGCTGGCAGACCCCATCCCAGGGCTAGGCCCTCTTTCAAGAAGGAGGATCCAAAGACAAGCTCTGCCAAGGGAACCAGCTGGCAGGGTATCCTTCATACTCAGGGATTTCCTTCCTCTGCATCCCTGAGCAGATGGTGCATCAGTGAGCCATCACAAGGCAATGTGCTCAGAGTACTAATACACTAGGAAGGAAAGAAAGCACCCAAGAACATTTGAGGAAGTGGAACTAGAAGGGAGCTGCAAGATCCACAAATACAGCCCTGAAACCCAGGTTAAGAGGCAATGCCAGAATTTGAAATGCAGGTCTTATGGAAGCAATTTGGTACAGTGGAAAAGGAGCTCTCAGTTCAGAATCAGATGACCCAAGTTCCAATTTCCACTCTGACACTGCAAAACCTTCAAGTCCCTTCTGTTTTGTGTCTCAGTTTCCTCATTGTTATCCTTCTAATATCCTTTACATATTTAGAACTATGACCCTAAGATTCTGGAGGCAAAGGATCCCAAAAAAGTCATCTTGGCATTATGTCTTCATGGCATAGTTTCCTCTTTTTTAAAATTCTGGGATGGATAGAGGATCTTTTAGGTCCTCTCTATTCCATTCTCCTTTCATGACATATATTTCTGGTTTTCGACTCTCTCAACTCATCTAAGATTGAGACAAGGCTACAATTGCCTTCTCTATCATCCTTCCCCCCAGAGTAACAATGTGCTCATGCTAGCTATCTTTTTACAGAGTAAACAGGAGCTTTCCCAAATTTGCTGCAAAGAAAAGCCAAAGTGGAAAAGCAGAAGAGAGAAAGTAAACAAATAATAATAATAATAACCATAAGCATCATCATTGGAGTACTTACTATGTTTTAGGTAAAGAAATGACAAACCACTCTACCATGTTTGCCAAGAAACCCTCAAATAAGATCATGAAGATTCAAGCATGGCTGAAATGGCTGAACCACAACCTGAGACAGGCTCTGTGTTAAGTATTTTACAAATATTATCTCATTTGATTTTGAAAATGATGCTGGGAAGTAGATGTTACTATTTTTCATTTATTACAATTAAGGAAATTGAGTCAAATAAAGGTTAAGTGACTCATCTACAGAGTCACATAAGTATTCAGTATCTGAAGCCAAATATGAAGCTCAGGTCTTCCTGACTAGGTGATACAGTAGATAGAGTGCTGGGTCTGGAATCAGGAAAACTTCCTAAATTCCAATCTAGTCTCAGACCATACTAGCTATATGACCCTGGGCATGTCACTTCACTTCATGTCACTTTGCCTGAGTTTCTTCATCTGTCAAATGAGCTGGAGAAGGAAATAGCAAATTACTCCAGTATCTTTATCAAAAAAATTTCAAATGGGGTCATAAAGAATTGGACACAACTGAAATGACTGAAGAATAATTTCAGTTGTGTCCAATTCCAAGGGCAGTAACAGGCTGGTAAAGGATCCACCTGAAGTTCCTAGTAAATGTATCTAGTCAAGTCAAATATATCAATAGTTAGATGGTTAGAGAAGAAAAGAAAGAAAATGAGATGGCTGACTCTTCCAGCTTCCAAAAAGGCCATAGAGTAAACTTGCATGGGGTGGGGGTTATTTAGTCCTTCAGTCTTACTGCTTTCATGCTCTAAGGTTTATAATGATGAAGATAATAAAAAAAGATGAAGAGGAAAAACGTTTATATGGTATTTTAAGATTTTCCAAGTAATTTATACATATACATGTATACACACACACACACACACACACACATATATATATATATATATATATATATATATATATGATTCGAATATCACTGCAACCCTGTGAGGATGGTATTATTTTTAATCCCTAATTTACAGATGAAAACATGAAGGTTAAGATTATGTGATGTGTTTACATTTATATGCCCAGTAAACTTCTAAAGCAAGATTCAAATCCAAGTCTTTCCCACTCCAAATCTAGCACTATATGAAAAAAGAGAGGAGCAGGTTGACTCAGGTGTCAAAGGTGACATTCTATCTTCCATGTTCAGGATCCAATCTGGGTCCCATGGAGTATGATGAGGGGAAAGAAAAAAAAGAGCAAGAAGGTCCCCAAGGTTTCTGCTAAGTCTGGATCTGAGAACTGATGCCACTCAGTTTGGAACAATCAAAATCCAAACTGCCACTCCAGGATGAGTTCACATGACAATCTACTACTTATTACATTTGAGATAAACTGGCCCACTTGCTATTCTCCACTCTGAGTGATCCATTTTCCACCTCCATGACTCTGTCCAGGCTGTCTCATCCTCTCTAGAATGCTCTTTCTCCTTATCTCTGTCTTATTAGAATCCATAGTTTCATTTAAGGTTTAACTCAGGTGCCACCTGCTAACTTTCCCTATTTCCTGAATTGTTAGATATTTTCTCCCTCTTCAAGTTATCTTACTTTCCTTACCTATGTACATATTTGTATCCCCACCCTCAACAGAGTGTAAGCTACTTGAGGGTATTCATTGATTTTCCTATAATCACTGCCATTTCAGGGTCTTGCAGGACTTTACACATGGAAAACTGTAGAACAAATAAATAACTCTAGAGAAAGACTGATATTTGGATGAAATAGAAAAAAAGGAAACTTGTTCCTCCCATGTCTGAGGGGAGTTTTAAAAATAACAATTCTAATTCTTTCCCAAAAGCCAAAGCCTTGTCACCCATTCTTTGAAGAAGTCCAATTTTAGAAAGGGAGAAGAAACTCACCTCCAGAAAGTTTTGTTCATGTCAATTTCCCAGTGGTTGCCTCCCCTAACTTAGAAAGACTGACTATGTAGAGTCCAATGTGGAGAAGTTCCAAGTTCTTGGAAGGTGGAAGACTGTAGAGTCCCACTTCTGGAGTCCCTTATCTTTCCCAGGTGAGCATTGGAGGGGTGGAGACAAGGATTACAAAGGAGACAATACTCCATCAAGATCTCCAAATGCTCCATTTATTCACCAAAGCAACAGTGCCAAAATACCTTTCCAGTCTCTAATCCACTCCCATGGTACTTAGGAAAACAAGCTTCTGATGTTCAAAGGCACAAGGTGATGATAAGAATAATCTACAACAGTTCCCAACATATTCCCCTTCTTGTTTTTGAAATAAAATTATTACATAATGAATGACACATCAGTTGTAAACAAAAGTTCAAAAATGGTACAAACAAATGTCGATTAAACAATAGTAAAATCAATATTTCCAAATTCCTTGAGATACATATTATCCCCAACTTACAAACAGACAAAGATTACAAACTTTTTCTTTTGCCAACAAAAACCATTCAAAGCAATCAAATTCAAAATTCAAACTAAAAGGAGTAGCTTTTAACTCAGGTAATATTCAACTATCTCAGATCTGAATTACACACGCACACACACACACACACACACACAGACACAGACACAGGAGTTTAGACACTAACACAAACACAGAAACAATTCTCTTGTATCATATTTACCAAGCTGAGATTGATACCCTTGGCTAGTACCAGATCTCAGAATATAGAGTTAGTCTCCCACCTCTCCAGGCTGGTAGAGAGATATAAAATGCCCTTTAAATGTTCAAATATGCATAAACAATCAAGACCAATCAACAGAATATAAATCATAGGCACAGACTTGATTTGAAAGACAAAATCCAAATTTCCCAGTCCCAGAAAAAAATCTTCTTCCCCTTTTTTCTTAACTAATTAAACCACAAAGCTTCCCAATCAATAACCTATTGAAAAACATACTCATTGCCCAACCCCCCACTCCCCAAACCAGGAAGAAGGCATGGGGGTCCCTTGATTTCTAAAATAAGTTTTTGGAGGGGTCTTGTCTTCGTAGCAAAGGCTACATTCCCATTGAGACATAAGCTTGAGTTCTGAAGTTCCAAAAGGGAAGATTTCTCTTCTCCCTCTCCCCTCCCTCTACAGAGGGTGGGAAGGGCAGAGAATGAGAGAGAGTATTTGAAATCACCTAACAGGTAACACCAGTACAACCTAAAGTTTCTGCACCTTGTGACTTGCAATTCACAACCCTTTCTGCCCTTTGTACCCTGCTGTAGGCTGAGAAGTAAAACTCGGTCTATTTGTCGTAGGCCTCAGGGTCTGTGTCAGCAAAGATAGGTTTCTGCAGCCAGTCCAGGTGCCCAGGTCGTGCCCAGAGAGCACAGCCCAGTTAGGTAGGCAGTCAGGGCCAAAAAGAATAGCAAGCAGGTCCTCCATAGCCCATTCATGGTGCCAGTATGGATTCCTGCTGAGCAAGAAGCTTCATCCCCTGGGGCTCTGCCTGGGAAACTCTACTTGCTGACTAGACAGTGTTAACTACTTAATTGTTTTCTCACATTTGCTGGTTCCTCTTGGTTTAAAAGCAGTCCCCTAAAGTAACAAATCAACTTGTTACTTTCTCCAGAGTCCTCTGCTCTGGGATGTCTCCTGGTTCTCTTGCTGTATCTGCTATGTCCTTCTTCCAGACTTTACTTAGATAGCATACATTTGTTTAGTCCCTGTTGGACACCAATATTTAGAATCCCACTTTTGGACTCCCTTATCTTTCCCAGGTGAACACTGGAGGGGCAGGAGACAAGGATTACAAAGGGGACAAGTATTCCATCAAGATCTCCAGGTGCACCATTTATTCACCAAAGCAGCAGTGCCTAAATAACTTTCTAGTCTCTAATCCACTCCCATTTTGCATGGTACTTAGGAAAACAACCTTCTGATGCTCAAAGGCACCAGGTGATAATAATAATTTGCAAAGGTTCCCAACAGAAGACTTTCATGGAGAATAAACCCTGAGAAAGTTTTATGTCAGAGACCTAGGATCAAAAAAACTACAGGAGAAAAAGCTATTTCAGAAACCCTGATACTGTGGTCTCAAAAAGCATTTTGAGTTGTAAATGCACTCTTCCAAAATAGACATACTGGGATGATATTCACCTATGAGTTGTCCCCTGAGAAAGGGAGTGTAGTCCCTCTGTTGGAAATGGAAGAGAACTGCAAGAGGAGCTATGGGAGGCAATACAGAAACTTCCCAGGAAAGTGAAGGCAGAACAATATGAGCTTATAAAAGATATGTGACCTGGGACAACAAATGATCACTGTTAGATCATAAGCTTTTTAAGAACAGGGACTGTCATTTGACTTTCTTTGTATCCCCAGCAACTAGCACATGGAATATGCTTAATAAATTCTAGTTGACTAAGATGGCTCTTTACTGTCTGCTGGAAGATAATGAAAGTTGAAGGGTGGCCATGTAAGACCATCATAGGGATTAAAAAATAGGCAACATGTTCTGAAGCAAAATAAAAAGGGTTTTAAGTGTAATCAAAAGAAAAGAATGCAAGAAAACATTGCAGGGGCAAGCCACAATGAAATACTAATGGAAGATTTGAAGTCCACTGAGGGCATTACTTTAAGTCACTCAGACCCTATAGGAAACTGAGAATGTAGTGCTCTCAGGGGGCTATCAGGCTCTGATGAGCTCTAACAATAAGTTTCCCTTCATCACTCAATAAATCCTTCATGATTTGAACCTTCAAGTCCACTGGTTTTGACTTGTGGACATGAGTAAGACAGCCAAAGAGAAGTTCCATTAAGTTTATCTAGATCCTTTGTATCAGGATAAAACCTGACATTGAACAACAGTTGCTTCTATTATCCTACCTCAAATGGAAAGTGCTCAAGGACTTTTCTTTTGTTCTTTGATAGGCTTGGTGTAGAGTTCTATGAACAATGAAACGGGTCACAAAATGCCTTGACTAAGCAAGTGCTGAATGAGCTCAATGGAGGCTGGACATTAGGGGCAAGGTCTATCAAAGGACGGATAAGGGAGATGAAGATGGATGTGACACAAGAAACAAAAGTTAGAAATAAAAGGCACAGAGTTAAGGACCACTTTGGTGTCTGAAACTAGAAATAGGAAGCAACTGGGAAAGAACAAGGTTAGATTCCAAGGCTAGAGCTGCATAGCTCTGAGATTGTCATAGCTTAGAAACTGTTTCATAAAGGCAGAGATATGCTTGGAATCATTACATTGACTCAGAATTCATAGGCCAGTTCTTGCCAGTAAACAATATTTATGCCCAAGTTCCATCATTAAGTGTTTTTCTTTACTCTGAAAGCAATGATTCTAGAACACATCATCATCTTTTTCTGTCCTGACTCATCTAACCACCATAACCACCAAACAGCTGAAAAGCTATTAAAATCCAATTTGTTGAAATAAAGAGCAGAGTACTGAGGAGGAAACATTGAACAGTGAGGCATAATAAGTTGTTATTTTTATTATACATTTAGTTATTTTCATAGCACACATTAATCAGGCATTAATGGTTTCTAATGTTTTAATATTTTAAAAAATTCACATTTTTAAGAGAGGTTCTTGGAATGTTTGGGGAGAGATTGAGCAAATCTATAGCTTAAACCAAATGGGAATGTTTGACCAAGTCAGGATACCTAAAGTCAGACTTATGACCAATCACTAGCCACAGTGACCTAGTAGCCTTCCAGGGAAGCATCTTTAATGGTGTCATGGGGACACTGATGGAGGTAGGAACAAGGACCCTCCAGATGGTAGTATCCTGCCTTGCTGCTATTATCATTTATTATTTCCTTCTAGATTCTTCACTCTAGACAAACTTGCCAATTCTTCATTCCCCAAATGAGCACCCTTTCTTGTGGGCCCAGAATTTCTTCCCTCCCTTTTTTTACCTGCTTCATTCTCTCTGTCCTTTATAGTCATTACCTCATGTCTCCTCCTGAAGGAAACTTCCTAGAGCCTTCTGCTTGGAAATGCCTTCCTCAAGAATTGCCTTGATATAGTGTGTATTATGGCTAAGAGATTTGGAGGCATTCCAAGGGAGCTTGCCAAAAGCACAGAATATAGCTAACCTACTCCCTGAATCTCCTTTAGTGCATCTTCACATGCAGAAGGAGCTTAATAAGTGCTTATTCTTTGCCAGATGATAGCTCTTTCAGCTCTAACATTCCCCTCTCCTCCTTTTCTGTAGGCTCACACTTTTATTCTATCTGTTTGTTTCTCCAGTGTTTGGTACACAAGAAATGCTTAATAAAAATTTGGTTACTGACTCATTCTATGAATGGTGAGCTGTCAGGTGGCACAATACCATGGAGAGAAAACTGGCTCAAGAACCAACTGTTTCATTTCATTCATTGGCATTTCAGTCATATCCATATCTCTGTGATCCCATTTGGAGTTTTCCTGGCAAAGATACAGGAATGATTTCTCATATCCTTTTCCAGGTTTTACAGAGGAACTCAAAAAGATAAGTCTTCCTGACTTCAACACAGCACTCTCACCACTATGCCACCTAGTTCCCCTTTTAGAATCAGAAAACTGAGATTCTAATCATCTTTTTGACAGTCTATCTGTGTGACCTTGAATATGTCATTTAACTTCTCTTGGCCTCGGTTGCTTTATCAGTAAAATGAAGTGACTGAAGTGAATGACCTCTTAGGTCCCTTTAGGTTCTAGATCTAAGATTCTATGTTCCAGAAGAGTTTCTTTCATTCATTCTTTCATTCAAATTCATTGAATCTAGGAAGGCCTCTGCTCCCCTTCTCTTTTCCTCATCATCAACTTGGGATTTGTGCATGAGAATGCTTTGTAAATCTATAAAAATTATACACCAAGAAAAACAAAGACAAAATGATGCCATATGCACCAAAACACAGCAAAGAACTGCAAACCAAACAGATAACCATTAGCTGGAGAATGTTCAAAAACATTAGAGTACACAATTGCAATGTATTGGACCAGGAGAAATAATGAATATGACAAATCAAAACATTATAGGAACACATAAGAACTGATACCGAGTTAGCTTGTCAGACCCTGAAAAATAATATAAACAATAATTATAATTATGTAAATGGAAAAACCCAAAATACCAAACTGAATGGTGTGCAATTATGCTGTCTGAGAAGTTCATTCCAGAGAAAAGAAAATGGTCATCTCTTCCTTCTTCAAAGAAATGGAGGATGACAGAAGTGGCATATTGCATATTCTGTTGGACATCAATTAAGTGATGTTAGCTTTTTACTGAACTGGGTTTTCTTCCCCTCTATTCAAATTTTTATGAGATGGAATGGTTCTCTGGGGAGGGGAAGAAGAAGAGAATTGAAATGAGTATGATATGAAAAGTAAAACTATCAATTAAAAATTTAAAAAAAAAGTTGTGTGGTCCATTTTAAGTAAGCCCTAATACCATTTCTAGCTTTGGATGTTTTTCACTAATTGTTAGTAGGAAGGGAAATGGAGCGCAGGAGACACGGACGTTTATAAAGCCAGTACAATGTAATCAGATACTTCCTGGATTTAGGTGTGGGGAAAACCTGGCTTCAAACTCTGGCTCTGATTATTACTGTCTCTGTAACTGGGCAATCATTTTCCCTACTTCTAAATTCCCAGCTTTCTCAAATTGAAAATGGTGCATAGGATCATCTATTTAAAAGTTGGTGGAAAACAGGCCAAGTAATCCAGCTCTATCATTTTGTATCTGAAGAAATTGACACCCAAAGGGTTATTTATAACATTTGTAAAAGAGGTAGTAGATGATAGAGGAAGGATTAGAACCCATGTCCTTTAACTCCAAAGTACATGTCCCTTCCACTGTATCATGGAGCCTCTAGGGGGGCAGTAAGATTTGCATCTTCCAGCTCATTTATTACTTGTGAGGAAGTCTTTTGGAAACTCATCAGAATTATAGACAGATGAGTTATTGTGAAGAATCATTTTAAAGCAAAAATTCCAAAATACCTTAGTCCTCCACAAAGTCCAATTCCATGCTCCCATTGGGATTATCGAGTGATCCTGGACACTTGAAGGCTATGCACACAAAATGTAAGATCTGGCAGTTTCCAAGAAACAATTTTGCTAACCAGGGGATCCATCAATTGTAGGTTGGCCACCTAGTGATGCCGCTATTTAGACCACAGCAACCCATGAAACAAAATAAAATAAATAATGGTAATCCATCTTGTTATTCCTCTACCAATACAAGTCAGCAACTTAAAATCTTTTCTAAAACAATGAATGGTTAAGTAACTTGTTTACCACCACACAAAAGTATATGTTTGAATTGACTTGAATTCAGGTCATCCTGGCTTCAAATCAACTTTTTATCTGTTATTCTATGCTGCCTCTTTAAAGAAAAAAAAAACACATTATTTACAATGGAAATAGCTTTACCATGAAAAATTTAATGAGTAATTAAAATTTGTAAATAATATGAAATGGATAATAGAAATTACATCGATACAGTTATAATTCATCAAGAAATTTACAAAATCTAAATTAATTACCAAAGAAAGAGCTCGAAAGAGCCACAAAACACCCTGGATTGCAAATAACTAATTTTCCAAATGGGGGTGGATTTGGGGGGAGGTGAAGGGAGGATATTACCCGAAGAAACACTGGTTCAGACTCATTTGTAAAATCTTACAAAAAAGAATATGGAAAATTATGAGCAAGATTGTTTCAGACAAAAGTGTTCAGGGGAGGAGGGGGCAAAACTTGTCTAAAGACAGCTGTGTATGGTATGCCCTTAAGCCAAGTTGGCATTCAGTTAGAGGCATTCAAGGATAAAAATGGAAGGAGGCCTGAAAACAGAAGAAAAGGAGAAATTATTTACTAAGTACTATTAAAATAATAAAATAAAATAAAATAAAAATATTCCAAGCTATGGAGTCACTCTCCTTGAATTCTGACATCATGTTCCCATATGCACCTATCCAGAAAATAAAAGTAATATGAAAGAGAGGAAATATGGAAAGGGCAGCTCAATTGACCCCAGGGTAAACAGGGCAGATACATACTAGAAGTGACATCATTATGAAGGAAGTGTTATACTGATAGACATTGTATGAAGAGAGGAAGATCTGAAAGCCATGGGGGAAAAAATCAGACCTTAATAATATTGAAAAAATTACTGACCTATATATTTACTCATCCATCTACATAAAATTTTTATAAGAGGCAGCTACATGCAAATCAAGGGTACCCACTATGATAGTAGTATTCAGAAAAAAGCAGACTTTCCCACATAAAAATCACTAATGGGTCACATTTTGACTATCTCACATGTTAGTGAAAAATGTAAAGACTGCATTTCATTCAATGGTTGTTGACCATACAAAAACCTGATTTACTTGAATAAAAGGTCATCTCATAGGTGCCTTTTCAACAAAATGTCGCTCATCCATCCATTGATCACCATCATTCACCATTCCTTCAAAAAAATGACAATAGAAATGTTGCTCTTTGATTCACTTTTGATAATAAAAATCAAACTAAGAATAAAACAGGGAGTTAAATGCCCATCATTTGAGAATTTGGTGAAAGCATCCAAGAAGAGGTGGGATTCCTTTCCAGTAGATGGGGTGATCATTCACATACTCTTATTTGTTCATGATAATGTACTAATTGCATCAAGCTCCAGTTCATTGCAGAGTCTCCTGGAAGAGATCTGTAACCACTCAAATGGGTTTTGACTGTCCATCCACTCCTGAAAGAACAAATAGATAAACAATGTCTATTGCCCAGATTTCAACATGCATTTAGATGGAAAACCGACAGAGCTTGTCCATTGGTTGTGTACACTGGGAACAGACAGATGGGCAATGAGTTGAAGAGGAGGAGGGGAATGGATTGTCTGGCTTTCAGAAAATTGCAAAACTCGTTCCCTGCTCTCAAACTTCCCATGAAAACCAAATTCCATCTTTTCCAATACTAACATTCAACTGGTGATGCCGGGTGGCACATAAATCTATGAAGATATAAAAATGACTTTCACACCAAATGTGATAGAGATACGCTGGGGGAAGGGCAGCAGACCACAGAGGAGAACAAATGAGAGAAAAGGGGTAAAATCTACCACCAAGAAATTAGAGGAAAGTTCAAGGAGATGGGAGGATCACATGGCAATGATGAGGATGGCCAATGTTTTCCACACCTATACTCAGGATGTTGGAAGAAAATAAGGCAATTCTCCAGCACATTGTTGGGGGACCCCCAATGACAAAGATGGATGAGAGTCACACAGGATGGCCAGGCATGGGAAAAGTGTGTTCTGAATCACTAGACAGAAATTCTGAAATGATGAGATCCTAAATCCAGGAGTAATTTGGAGAGTTTTAAAAGTAAATGCTAGGCTAGCCTGGCTGGATAGTTCCTTTTCTCTTTCCAGAAATTTTAGTTACTTGGGTCAATGTCAAATCATCCACATCCCATTTCCCACCTTCATGCCTTTGCACAAGATGTCCTCCTTGACCAGGCAAAAGCTTTTCAGCTTTCTCTCTGGAACCCTCACTTTTTTCAAGGCTCACCTAATCAGTGCCTTTCCCATTCCCTCTAGTTTTTAGTGCTCCCTGCCACCAGCCCCACATTGCTTGGTATTTACTTATTGGTACATGTCTTATTTCTTCACAATAGAACAGAAGCACCCTGAAGGTAGAGATTGCTTGATTTTTGTTTCTGTATCTCTGGGTTCTTGGAACTTGAACTTGTGTTGGATTAAGCTGCATTGAATTTCTGGGCTTACCATGACCAGGTCCTGCCAGGTCCTTTTCCTTATTCCTCTCCAGGGTCCTTGATCCCTTGGGGTCTGTCTCCTCAACCAGAAGAAAGCCCTCTTGCTTCACCAAGGCCTCTCATTAATTCTTCAGCCTATCTGGATGGGGGAGCCATGGGGAAGTGGAGCCAAGCTCCAGAGGCATCAGAGCAGGATCCAGTCAGCTATCTTGAGCTGCCCATTGGAGTGAGCCATGGGGAATCTGAGCCAAGCTCCAAAGGCATCTGAGCAAGGTGTGGGTAGCAGTCCTATACTGTTCATTGGACTGAGCCAGAGAGAATCTAAGCCAAGCCATCAGAGTTGGACCAGGCAGTTGTCCTGAATTGCCCATTGGAATGAGCCACAGCAAAGTGGAGCCAAGCTCCAGAGGCACCAGATTGGGGTCCCATCAGCTGTCCTGAACTGCCCATTGTGGTAACCCACTGAGAATCCAGGCCAAGTTCCAGAGGCTTGAGAGCAGGGTCCTATTGGCAGTCCTGGACTGTCCATTAACTGTATGGGGCTGATGACAGATAAACAAAGTCCATTACAAGCCTGGGAAAGTGGAGTTAGAGTCACAGATACCAGACTACTGGAGTCAGTCTGCCAAAAGGCTTGACAAGTCATTCTTCATAGCATCTATTGTCTTGGTGTAAGGATCTGACTGCTGAGGGTACAAAGAGACCATGCCTCCCTTCCCAGTCTTCTTCACCCTGAGTGGAGCTCAAGGATTGAGCTAATGCAAAGATAAATAAATGATATCATTTTACACAGAAGGGTTGGCATCCTTGGCTGAAGTCCTGGGTCTATGGTGAGAACTCTCCTTTCTCTAACATTTACCCATTTACTAAATCAAGTCCTCTAAGAATCCTCTGGAAGTGTGAAGAAGCAGGCAAGGCCAAACTACTACCATCTGCTGCTACCTCATTTATGTAAGGCACAAAGAACATAGGGGGAGGTGCTTTTTTCATCCAGGAATCCCCTGAAAACCATTGGGAGGCTTTAGGATCCCACAATATTTAGGTTGTTGACAATTCCCTTACATCTGCTATCGGCAAGATGACTTCAATTCCCTAGAATAGCTTTTAGAGAAGGATGGCTTCTCTCTGGGAGAATACCCCTCTCTACCACCCCTGTTAAGTGATATTGTTTAGGTATTTGTAATGCCTCATTACCCAATTTGGGACTCTTATGGCAAAAAGATATTGATATGGATTACCAAAAGGAAACTGAGGTAAATATCATTCAGTGAATTGCCCAGGAACACATAGCTAGTAAGTGCCTAAGGCTGCATTTGAACTTAAGTCTTACTGACTTCTGATCTGGTGCTCTACCCACTTTGCAATCCACTTGCCCTAAATACTATATGGATAGTCAATCCTGGACTCACTCCCTGATACTCTGTATTTGGCCTGTCTAAGAGAGATCTGTAAGTGAAAGAAGGCCACTGTATCATTCCTCATAGTGGAGTAAAAAGGTTAGAACATTTAGAAGCCAGAGGAAGAGACAGGAATCTTGACTCCACACATGACTGTAACATGGTCAGGTCCTTTTAAATTCTAGTCTCAGTTTCCACATATGTGAAATGGGAGCAGCAATGTTCGCTCCCATCCTTCATGGAGGTTTCAAGACAAGTATATTGCAAACTTCAAAGGGCTCTGTATGTCTATAGTCCCTCAACAAGCCTTCATAGGCTAAATACTAGGGATTTAAAGAAAGGGAAGATGGCACCTTCCCCCATGGAGCTCACAGCCCAATGGGTTAGACAACAAACAAACAATACATACATACATACATATATACATACATATATATATATATATATATATATATATATATATATAAATGAGCTATCATCAGGATAAATTAGAGACAATTAATAGATGGAAAGCAGTAGAATTAAGAGGGATTTGAAAGGTTTTCCTGCTGAAGATAAGATTTTAGTTGAGTCTTGAAGAAAACCATTAGGGTATCCAGGAGATAGAAATGAGGGGACAGAGCTTTCCAGGAATGTGGGTCAGCTAAAGAAACTATCAAGAGGGAAGAGATGGATCATATCATGGGAGGAATGGAAGGAAGCCAGTGTCACTGGATGGGGTTGGCTGGTGAACATCAAGGGAGAAGACTGAAAAGGGGCCATGGGGATAGGTAGAACAGCTAAGGAATGCAGTAGAGAGAACACTAAGGAAAACTTCAAATCCCATCTGGTCTCATATATTCACTAACTGAATGACCCTGGGAAAGTCAACTACCTCTCAAGGCTGTTGTGAGGATCAAATAAGATAGCTGACAAAGGGCCAATGCCTGGCCCAATGCTTATTAATAATGGTTTATCTTCTCTCTCATCACATTTTACTTAGATCAGTGTATACCATGGAAGCAAGGTAAAGACTGGCAAATTTCCTTCTGTGGGGAGTGGGGGAAGAGAAGCAAGATTAGGGGAAAAAAATGTAAAAATTCAAAATAAATAAAAATCTTTCTAAAAAATAAAGTTTTGTCCTTCATTTTCAAAGAAGACTATGACATCAGAGAGGTGATATCATGACAAACACTTTTCTCCTCCCTCTGGGTCAGTGGCCAGATATGAATCAGGATTACTGGAGATGACCTTGGATGAAAGGCAATCAGGGTAAAGTAACTTGCCCATGGTTTCACATTTAGTAAGTGGCAAGTGTCTGAGGCTGGATTCAAACTCCTGTCCTCCTGAATCCAAGGCCAGTGTTCTATCCAGTGCACCGCCTAGCTGCGCCCCCCCCCCAGTGATGGTTATACCAATACTAGCAATTATTATGAACAGTTAAATGGTTCCATTAGACTTAGAATCAGGTGGACTCATCTTCCTAAATTCAAATCTAGCCTCAGACATTTACTAGCTGAGTGATCCCTGGGCAAGTCACTTAATCATATTTTTCTCAGTTTCCTCCTCTGTAAAATGAGCTGGAGTAATTCTGCCTAGAAAATTCCAAATGGGATCAAAAAGAGTCCTTCACAACTGCAAAGTGACTGAAAAATTATTACTATTATTATATTTTACAGGGATTTAAAAACCAAATGAAAGATTTTATTCTTATTCCCAGAGGTGATAGAAAGTTACTGGAATTTATTGGATGAGGTTAAGATTGGGGAGGGGGCAGTATGATATACAAAGTATCATTTTTCTCAATTCCCATCCTTCTAGATTCTACCACTAAGTTCAGGAGATCATCCTCACTAGTACAAAAAGGAGGATGGTATGGTTGGATGGGGCTCTGTGTGTGAGAAAGATAATGACATTTTAGTGGATTCAAAATATTGACTGCAAAAGAATTCAACAGTATGTTATCATAGTAAGGGGGAAAAGGTGAAAACAATGTTAGACTAGAAAAAAGAGAGGTCCAGCATCCAGGGAACTGGAGCTGACCATCTTACTGTGCTGCCCTGGTTAGAGCTCATCTTGGAGCATCATGTAAAGATGGGTATCAACATTCTAGGAAAAGTGTTGATAACCTGAGGAACCCCCATGACTTGGAGGATGCAGCATGATATGGAAAGAAACCTCAAATGCTGCCACATGAGGACTGTCTTGAAAGGAATGAGATGGTTAGCCTGGAGAAAAGCAGCCTGTCTTCAGGGATCTGAAGGATGCTTTTATGAAAGAGGGATTAGATCTGATCTGCTTGTCCCCAACAGACAGAACGAGGATTAGTGTATAAAAAGTAAGAGAGGCAGATTTGGGCTAAATATAATAACAATTTGTTTTCGTTCAATTGTGTCTAACTCTTCATGAACCCATTAAGAGTTTTCTTGGCAGAGATAGTGGAGTGGTTGCCATTTCCTTCTCCAACTCATTTTACAGATGAGGAAACTGAGGCAAACTAGGTTAAATGACCTGTCCAAGGTCACACAATTAGTATCTGAGACTGGATTTGATGACTCCAGGCCCAGTGCTCTATTTGTGGAGTCATCTAGATGCCTCAATTAGAAATGATTAGTCCCAGCCCCAGTTGGGAATGGGCTGCTCCTAGACTTGGTTGGTCCCCCATTACTGGAAGTCTCTGGGACACCAGCCTTCTGAGATCCATTCCTAATCTAAGACTTGTTGATTCTGAGGTTATCAGGACTTCCTCCTAACTTTCAGGCCTGAGCCAACTTGATGAAAATCTGTCTTATTCCCAGAGGACATATTATCCTTGTGTATTTATTCATTCACATGCTCATATGGAGCTTAAACAGAGGAAGGGAAAGTATGGCTGGCTGACAAAAATCCAGAAACCAGACACCGGGCCCTCTCAGGCCCAACCTCACCCCATCATTTTATTTTCTTTTCGAAATTTGTAAATCTGAGATAAGTCCCAGACTCCACCTTCATCCCCCTCCCCCAACTCCTCCACCTTTCCCTGGAGCTGGCCCTTCTCAGACTGGATGTGACAGGCAGCAGCTGATTGAGCCAAATGAGGCCCAGCAAGATGAAGTGGGAAGAGACCTGCTGGCTGATCTACACAGACTGGCCTCCTTCCAGGGAGGGTGGGGCTGACAGCTGGCTCTGCATGGCCTCCAAGAGACCAGCAACTTGTTCCAGCTGGGCTCTACAGAAGCAGAGAGCAAACTTGCCAAGCCAACTCAGAAATGCTCTTCAGCACGGGTTTATAGACTTCCCAGTGTGGGTGCTCCCTCCAATGGTGCTGATTGCAGCACATCTCATCCCATGTGACTCTTGTTTAAGACCCCACTTGAATAGCCAGGCTCATTGGTATGCAGGTAGTCTTCCTCTAGGCAATGGATTCTGGGCCAGTAGCATAAGAACCCACAAGTCCATTGGGTGTCCCCTTTATCTGTGGGGATTCTTAGTTTGATCTCTCCTGGGGGCTTGTGAGTCCATAGGCTCATGAAGCTAGATTGAAGATATCCAATAGAATATGTAAGGAGAATCATCTGAAAGCCCTCACCCTCTAAAGGATCATGGATTGGGGATTGGAAGGGACTTTTGAAGACATCTAGAATACTTAATCCATTGCCTTGCAAAAACAACCCCCCCAAAAAAAGTCATCTAGTGTAACCCCTCATTTTAAAATTGGAAAAACTGAGGCCCAGAGAAATGACCAGTCTAAGATCCCATCAGTGGTGAGTAACAAATGGTTCTGTACTGTAGTCTTCCCATCCCACTGACATTTCTGGCCAACCTTGTTCTTCCTCTTTTAAGCATCATTCTGGCCCAATGGAAAAACAGGAACAATTGCTGGCTAGGAAGGCCTTTATTGGCAGTCCCGCTCTGCCTCCTGCCTGCCCCTCACCTGTTGCCTTTTTGGCATCATCATTCATCTATCCCACAGGCTTCTTTTCCCCTCAGTTCTATAAGCTCACTTCCTGAAGCCTTTTCTGGATGGGCCCATTTCTGAGTTCTCCCCTGGCCTACTTTCTTTCCAGGTGCTCCCCCCAATCATGTTGTCAGGGGTTCAATCCCTCCCTGCTGCTCTCTATACTTATTGTGGTCGAACCCAAAATTGGCCTTGGAGGCTACCTGCTCTTTCTCAATGGGAAATCAGCCTAAGGTCCTCCTGGGTGGGCTGGGACCCTCCCACAGGCCCTGACATGTTTGATCCAACTTCATTCCAACTTACCTAAAGTTCTGCAGGCAGGGGAGAGGGGAAGGAAGGCTCAATGAGGAAACATGACCTTTCCAAGCAAGTGTTGTGGAAAATGTTGCCCTCAGGAGAACAGAATCAGCTTGATTGGGAAATAATCCCCTTGGCCAAGGATGGGAAAAATCAAATGATGCCTTTGCCAGGGAGCATGAAATCTCCATGCTGTTTAGCCAAACAAAAACACTGCCCAAATATTTCCACTCATTTCTGGAGAGTTTCACCCTTCTCCAAATCCCCTTCCTCATAACAAGCCTGCCAGAGGGAAACATGATCCACATTTTACCAATGGGGAAACTGAGGCAAAACTTTGGGAGAAATTCCTTGCCCAAAGCTGCATTGCTGGTAGGTAGCAGAGCCAGGATATGAAGCCAGGGATTCTGTTTATGAGCCTAGGAATCCTGCTATCCCAAGACTGGCATGAGGAATAGTCACTCATCCCTAGAGGGTTTTCAGCCATGTTCATTGTCAGTGCAGGTCCTCATAGCCCAGCACAGGACCTGCTGAGAATCAAGGACATTCAAGGATCACATTCTTAAAGGGTTATAGAATATGCACAAAATAATCTGGGAACCTACAGCATACAGAACAGCAGCCATAGCCAGGGGTCCAAATGCTGGAAGAAGGAAGTTGGAGAAGTCTGAAGGCAACAAAAGGTAACCCCATTTTCAGGACTTCTTGCTCCTATTCCTTAGTAAGCTTCATTCAGATGGGAGAGCCCAGGTAACCTGACAAGAAAGAGCTAGAGGTAGCCCATATACTGGACTAAAGGGACTTGGCAGCTTCCCTCCCATTCCCCAGGGCATCGTTGGAAAGAAGAGGTTGACTCCATAATCTCTAAGGAGCTGTCCAACTAAACATGTGTATCAGTAGAGGCTGCCAAGAACTAGATCAAATGAACTATATTTTTCACACCCTTCACAAACCTTGAAACACTGAATAAATTCAATATAGATTATTATTACTATCATCATTATTATTATTATTCCTGGGTTTTGTTATTATTATTATTAATATTATTATTATTGCTGGGTTTTTGTTATCATGTTGTTCTTATTAGTTCTGGGGGAAAAATTGAAAATAAAAATAAATAATAACCCAAACAACTCAGTTCAATAAACATCTATCTTTAAGTGCCAACTCTATTCAAGGAACTGTGCTGCTTACTGGGGATATAAAAAAAAAGAGGAAACAAGTCCTGCCTTTGGGAAGCTTACAGTCTATCCACAAACCATTTTATGTATTAATTTTAATTAATGACTGAGTCCTAATGACCTCAATTCACCTTTCCAAATCTACTTTCCAATTTGAACTCTTTACTGATCTACTCATAGTTGGAAATGGTGCTTTGAGTCTTATCAGCTCTACTTTCGTCCAGTGTGTTCTACCATCTAGATGAGCCTTCTTCTCTTTACCCATCAGATGCCTTCCTAACTTTTGATCTAGCCTGATATAGCATATACCATATGGCTTTCCTTGGAGACCTAAGCTTGTTGGTCCTTCCTTTGGGTACACATTTGCACTTGTCTGTATCACTTAGATATTGTTGTTTATTTGTAGCTATTGTTTTTATACACTTGACCCCCAATTAGACTCTAAGTTCCTTGAGGGCAGAATCCCTAAACTTTCCCAACATAGCTCTTTGCAAATAGTAAGTTTTCAGTAAACATTTATAGATTGACTGACATAGTGGTATGCCCCAAACTACTTAATGAGAGCAGAAGGAGGCAGATAGAGAGACAGTCACAAAGATGGGGTCAGTCAGAGAGAAACTGAAAGTCAGAGACAAAAAGAGCAATGGGATTTATCCCTGTATGATCTGGAGGAAAAGAAACTCAAGCCATAACAAGACAGACTCCATTGAAAGGATCACCAACTTAGATAATGGGAGATACATACACAAGAAAATCTCTGGTGACAAATGTTTGAGTCAATGGGTTCCTTCAAGGCTGTTATTAATTGGTCTCTTCCCTAAAAATCTTTTGTTAATATGGAGTTTAAGTTTTGGTTTTGCTATTTGAGTAACTTAAACAAGTTAACTTTTCTGCACTGGCCTGTTTTTTCCTTGTTTGTTTAGAGGGATGCTGAGGTACCCTCCAATTCTAGATTGATGTTGATTTGGGAGAAGGGAGACAGACAATATATGAATTCTCCTTTAGAAAAATCACCAAGCCAGGAGTAAATAGGGAAGGTTGTCAGAATCCTGACAGAAGTAATGTGGGCAGACCTAGGTAGTATAATACAGAGAGGACTCCATGACACTAAATAGTTGGGCTTCTAGAACCTTCATTCTCAAGTCATGTTTGCTTGTTATTTCATCTCCAGGCCCTGCTTCTGACCCCTTGGACCTCTTTCTATACTATTCTCCAGGCTTTTTCTCACCCAGCAAGGTCCTGTCTCCCTTGCAGCTCCTTACTCTGATTGGTTAGTTCCTCCTACACGCTCCATTTTAAAGGAAGGACTCAGCCTAGCCATGTACACTCTATTATTATTATTCTCAAGGATCCATTGCTGAAATTCTGAACATTTTTCTCCACCATGAACCCACCAAGGGTATTTCCCCTCTTCTTTCTCCTCCCCCTCAGTTCCTCCCAACAGCTTTGCAGTTTCCTTCTCAAGGTTGTATCCTCACATTAGGATGTAAGCTCCTAGAGGTGAGGCATAGTCTTTCTTCATGCTTGTGTGCTTAGCAAGTCCTGGGAACCCACAAAGTATTCAGTAAAAGCTTGCTGACTTGTTGGACTTGGAGTCAAGAAGTTCTGAGTTCAAATCCTTTCTCAGACATTTACTAGATGTCACTTAATGTTTATAGTTCATTTGAACTAGTTCTTGGCAGACTCCATCAATAAACACGTTTGAGTTGGACAGCTCCTTAGAGATTATAGAGTCAATCCCTTAATTCCAAGGATGCCTGGGGAATGGGTGGGAATTTTCCAAGCCCAGTCCATAGTATCAAGTATATATAATGCAATGAAAAAGTCACTTAATGTATCTCAGCCTCAGTTTCTTCATTTGTAAAATGGGAAAAGAGCACCTATCTACAGTAGTTTTGAGGATCAAATTAAATGATTTATAAAAGGGGGTTTACAAATCTTGAAGCACTATAGAAATGTTAACCATTATTATTTGTCAGTATTTTATCCAAAACAAGAAGGAATTCACCACTAGATTGCCAGAGCATATTCCAACTCCATTTTGAATTGATTCATGGAGAAAATGATGCTTTGGGGGTCAAAGGCTATGAGTTCAAATGCTAGTTCTGTCATTTACTACCTGTATGACATTTGGCAAGTGAATTCCCCAAACCTGTTTTTCTCTGAAGAATGGTGGGAAGACTCAGTGATTTCTAAGTGATTTCTAAGATTTCACTAATAATACTATTTATTTATAGTCATGCTGAGAAACTCACCTGACTTCTTTTAAAGTGGCTATTCCAGCTACTAGGAAGCCATGCTTTCCATCAGCTTCTAAAATTGTTTTCCTGATGACTTTGCCTTGGAAGCCCAGCCCCAAACTCTTCCTCTTCCTTCTCCCCTCCTATGGTGTGAAAGTAGCTGCACACCTGCTCCCTATTGCCTCCACCCTCTCTCTCTCTCTCTCTCTCTCTCTCTCTCTCTCTCTCTCTCTCTCTGCCTCTCTCTGTCACTCTGTCTGCTTCTGTCTCTTTATCTATTTCTGTCACTATTTCTGTCTCTCAGTAGCTGTACTATTATGTCATAGGGCATGGTTGATCCCCCTTCAACTCTGACTTTATTCTTGCCCTCCTTCTTTTGTGAACATACCTGGACAGGTATCTACAGTGTAACAGCCTTTTCAACCCAACTCCAAATGGCTTTCCAGAATGATGTCTAAGTTACCATTTCATTTTTAGTGCTTTTATTTTCTAGCATTTGTCATTTCCATTTTTTTCCATCTTAGTCAATCTAATGGATACAAAGTGGTAGTTCAGAGCTGTTTTAATAGTGATTTCTCTGATCAGTGATTTAGAGTAAGTTTTTTCCCTATGGTTATTGATAACTTGGATTTTTTTCTCTGAAAATTGCCCATTACATCCTTTGATCATGATTTATTAATTGGGAAATGATTCATTCTTGTAAATTTGACTCAGTTTCCTTTTTTAGGAATGAAATTTTATCAGAGAAATTTTATGCAAAGATTATGTTTCTTGAAAATCCTTCTAGGTTTCCCTGAATTCTCATCCCTCCTGGTTTCTAATAGAACTATAATGTTCTATCACATACATATACCACAGTTTGTTAAGCCATTCCCCAATTGAAGGACATTCACTCAAAATTCAAAATAAATAGAATCTTTCTAAAAAAATGATGTTTCTTTTCAACAGTAACAGCATTCTAGTTGAGTTAATGAAGATCACCTAAGCAGATAAAGGGCACCATAATGCCTAAAGGGGCCTCAATTTCCTCAATTGTAAAATGGAGAAAATAAGAGCACATCAAATGAGTAGGCATTTAAGTAATACTTATTTCCTTCCCCTTCCCTTGATCACAAAAATAATTTGGAGTTCTAGAATACCCCAAGCAATTTCCTGTCCATTGAAACAGGGACTCAAGAAGCATCCTAATGTGAGTGGGAAGAAGGAGCCAAGTAAACTAAGGATAGGCAGAATACCTGAGCTCAGTTGCTTTGAGTAAATTTGTTAGTTTCAGTCTCATCAGCTGAAAATAGGGGGTCATAAGATAGTGTCCAGAATGCATATATTTATAACTATATGTTAGCTTCAGTCTCATAAGTTGAAAATAGGGGTCATAAGATAGTGTCCAAAATACATATTTAGCCATTATGACTATCATCACTTCACTCAATCAGTCATTCATTGGGTCAGCAACTGTATTGACATAATTAAAACCTTTTTTTAAATTCTCTGGAAATCCTGAGAAATTCTCTTTCTCCAGCCTAAAACGCAGACTTTTCTCTTGGGAAAGGGAGAAGAACAAAGGCTAGAGACTTCCTCTGAAATGAAATACAAGTGATAACCAAATGTAATTCCTACCTAGATTAGATTATTACCTTCCCACTCACCTGAGTAGATTGGTCTCATGACTCACCCTAGGTCAGTATCTTCTCTTTTTAATTTAGGTTAAGGTTTTGATCACAGTCAAAGACTTTTAAGAGGAAAGGGTCCAGGAAATAACCAAGTGGTGACTGTTTCTGGAATATTAACCCCAAAATGCATTTTAACATATTGTAATCATTTCCCTGATCAAGATTCCTTTAAATGTCTTCTGAAATTTTCTTGAAACAGAGCCAGTTGGGAGTCATGAGGGACTTGCCAATTTAGAAAGTGCTTTCCAAACTAGAAATGGTTTGGATATAGATTAAGGTTATGTTCATAAAATTGTTCCTGACATGAGATTAAATTACAGAACACTGTATTAATATTAACATTTTTTCTTCAATGCTCCTATGGCCCTAGTATTGTACTATACACTGAGGGATACAAAAAAATACAAAAATAGGGAACTTGTTCTCAGGGAACCCACATTATAAAGACAACATACAAATAACCATGTCACCTTTCTTTCATCAGCATTAGTCATTATATTTCACCTAGAATGCAATACAACATAATATAATACTAAGCACAATACTATATACAGTGTCATTATATACCATATTGAAGTTTTGTATTGTATTGCATAGCATTGCACTGAACCATTATATTGCTTGGAATGCCTTCTCTCCTCATCTCCCCATCAGTTGAAATCTTTTGGTTTCCTTCAAGGTTAGCTCAGGGGCTGTCCATAAAGCCTTCCCTTATCTGTTCAATTGAAAATTTTCTGAGAATATTTTTTTCTGAATCACTCCTCTTTCTCCTGATACTCTCCTTTGCAAACCCTGTTTGCATGGATGTACTAAATATTTCTCTCCTTATTGAACCTCCAGGGCAGAATTTGCCTTGCTGTTGTATCCTAGGCTCTTGAAGTTGTATAGGGCTTGGCATATAATAAGTGCTAAGTGAATTAAGAATGAATAAAGAAAAGTCTCTTGACTTTGTTTTATTGTTTCTTGATGTTTCATGGAGCCATTAGCTTCCACTTGTCCAATTCTAATTTTTTAGGTGCTGTTTTCTTCAGTGAGTTTTTGTACTTATTTTACCATTTGGCCAATTCTGAGATTTAAGGAGTTATTTTCTTCATTATGTTTGTGCCAAGCTCTTCCTTTTCCATAATTTTCTTTTCCCAAATTTTACTTTACTACTCTTATTTTATTTTTAAAATATTTCATCCTTTTTTAATCTCTTTTTTTCTCCTAGAAATTCTTGTTGGACTTGAGTCCAATCTCCATTTTACTTTGAGACTTTTCTTGTGTATATTTTCAAAGGTCTTCTGAGCTTCTATCTTTAGCATCCCTGTCATCATAGGAGCTTTTTTTAATGGTCAGATTATTTTGGTGTTGTTGTTTTCTCATTTTTACAGCTGATTCTTTGGCTTTGGACTTTATGTTGGAGTTGAACTCTGCTTAACTCTGGGGGGAGATGACTAGCTTGAGTTTCTGTCTTTTACATCTTACAATTTTCACAGTTCAGTTGGGGTCTATAACTTTTTAGTGCTTCCAGTGCAATATGATATGGGAAGAGGTCTATTCACTGCCTTCCTAATCTGTTCCCTGGTACTTATATAAGTAGGGCCCCTGCTCCCTCACTCATGACTGTTATTGTTTGCCTTGGAACTATGATCCAGAACTAGACAATGAGCAACAAAACTGACACATTGCATTCAATCCTGCACCCAGGGCTACTACAGGGTTTTCTTAGATCACTTTCTACTCAGGTTTTCACTCCCTTTACTCTTCCTGGGCACTGGGTTGCTCACTGCCATTGCTGCCATAGTCTTAGACCAGTGCTACCCACCATCCATTGCAGCTTCTGCTGTGCTGCACTCCTGACCAGTCCCCATTCCAATGTCCACAGACCTCTCTTTCTCTCTTCCTAAATTTCCTTGTATTGAAAAACTACTCATAGTATCTTTTTCTTGACTTCCCCTTTGCAATTCATTTTGGTCCATTTTCTGTGGACATTATAAAAGGGATCTGAGGGGAATTCTGGAAGCTATGATCTCTCATTCCACCATTTTGCCTTCACTTCAATTTAGTTCCAAGAGCAGTGTTCTATCCACTACACCACACTGCTTTTTAAGGAAAAAATTTATTCCTTCCAGATGCCTAGGCTATGGGTATTAGTTACAGGGATTGGGCTGTCTGGCCCTCCTTCAAGATAAGAACTGCTAACATTTATACAGCATTTTAAGTTTTGCAAAGGGCTTTACAGATATTAAATACAGACATACAAATACTCATTTAATATTTGACATGAATGAAGTTGAAAGTTTTAAGTTTAACATCCTCCTAATTCCACCCAGCCAGCTGTTTGGGGGGAGGGAGGAGGAGGAGAGATGAAAAGATGAACTGAGACCCCACAGCTGCTATTCTAATTAAATCAAGAAGAAGTGAGTATGGATTTCAGACACAAATTGAGTCAGCTGGGACTGGCATAGGGAGTTAATTAAAATAACCACATGAACTCAGAAAAGGCTAGATGTGTGCCCAAAATCCCTGGGCTTCTTCTCAAGCTACCTCCCCCTAGGAGGATGGGTGCTTGGAAAGGAATCACAAAATTGAACAAAGAGTTCTGGTTAGAGAGGCTCTTTGTATATGGGACCAGACACTTGCAATGTCTTCAGTTTAGGGAATTCCTAGTCAGGCAATCATCCTCTCCCTGCTGATCCTCACCCACTCGGACATGTTCAGTCTTAGAGGGTTGCCTGCTATGCTTAGAAGCCAAGTGACTTGCTCGGGGGCTCAGATATTGTGTCGATCCAAGTCAGGATCATAATTAGTTGTCCCTGTCTCAGCCTCTTTTCCCCAATGAGTGGGCACACTTTGCCATTTACAGTTATATGCCCTAATATGATCATCAGCAATGATTGAACATCTGTAATTTTAATTTGCACTTAGGCTGAACAATCCATCTTGCCCTCGAGGAGATTGGGATCTAATGGAGAAGACAACATGGAAACAACTAAGTACATACAAGAAAAGCATTGAGAGAACAGAACAGAGGCTATCATTTCAAGAGATGGGTATGAATCTCACCTCAGTCACTTATTCCTTGTGGGACCTTGTTTCTGGGCTGGATCTTTATAGTAGTCTGGGAGTGGGTGGCCTGTGTCAATCCCCTCACTCCAAGGATGAATATCCATTGTGGATCTGGCAGAAAGGGAGACTTCCCAGTGTTTCTGTAGACTGGAACTAATAGAACTCACTCTTATTGTCTAGATAAGTAGTCCAGATGGAAGTGGTGTTGTGGGAATGCTCCGGTGATTTAGAAAGACCTGAGAGAATCTTTAACAATATTAGGATATCATTTCTCATGAAACTCCAAAACGATGTAAGCCAGAAAATCCTAGCCCATGAAGATGCCCTGACCTTGCAGCTGACAGTGAATAATTCTGGAGAAGAAAAATGTGTCCCTGGATTGAGGACTTCATGATGTTTGGATGGATCCTTACCCTAGAGCTTGAAGGGATTTTGGAAGTCTTCCAGTCTATCTCCCTTCATTTTACAAAAAAAAAATTTCAAAAAGGAAACTGAGGCTTAAAGGGGATAAGTGACTTGCCCAACATCATAGAATTCTAGATATAGGCCTGAAAGAGACTCCGAAGTCATAGAACCCAGAATTTTAGAGAAGAGGAAATGGAAGATAAAGAAGTTAAGTGATTTGTCCAGTCACATGGGTAGTAAGAATAAGAGGCAGGATTTGAACCAAAGAGCTTTGACTCCATAGCCAGGGGTCCTCACTTTTTACACTTAAAATTTACCCTCCATGATTAAAGAAACTAAAACCTTGACCATAAGATTTACTTTTTTGGTATCATAGACCCTTTTGGTGGTCTGGCAAAGGAAAGAAAGGAAAGAAGAAAGGAAGAAAGGAGGGAGGAAGGAAGAGAAGAAACATTCATTAAGTACCTGTTATATGTCAGGTGTTTTGTTAATTGATCTTCCAATATCTACTAGATCCTTACAACAACCTAGGAGATAGGTGTAATTATCCCCATTTTACAGTTGAGGGAATTGAGGCAAATAGGTTTAATGTGTCTGTGCCCAGTGTTTGAGGAAGATATGAGCTCGGACCTTCCTGAACCCCCATTCAACATGAAAAGCACTTGAAAATATTTAAAGAAAACTTCCTGTTCAACCCTGATGGATGCAGCTTCTCTCAGAAGTTCAGAGAACTGCGGACAACCCTATTACACCAGCTATGGATGATGCTATCCCCATCCAGAAGAAGAAAAAACAAAAAAACCCCAAAATATCCTTCAGAATCTGTGGCACACTACATTCACTTGTAAAAAAATATCTCTTATGTATTTCTTTCCCACAATTCTAATTCCTCATACCAAAAATGGCTAACCTGTAAACGTGTTAAACATTAATGTGTATGTACAATATTAACCTGGGGATATTAGCTGAGGGGAGGGGGGTGGGAAGAGAGTGTAGAAAGAAATTTTGTAACTTAGAAATATACATAGACACCTGGATGAATGTTAAAAAAATTCATAACAGTATTTGGAAAATAAAACATCAAAAAATTTAAAAATTTAGAAAAAAGAAAATGTTGAAATATGGCCATCCCAATTTTTTTTCAAGTTCAAGAAGTCCAGGTTAAGAACTCCTGTACTTTGAGGAAGCATATGCACACACACACACACACACACACACACACACACACACACACACACTCACGCCTAGAAGCAGACCCTTCCAATCCAATGGCAGGCCAAGCTTTGGAACCCTGCAGACTCTCAGAAATGAAATTGTTTTCATTAACCTTGGCTCTGACTCACACCTGTTGTCACACCTACATGGGACCAAGTGCTGCCTCAAGAAATCAACCACTTGGGGAAGGAACAGGCCACACCTTGTTCTCTGTGACTGTCTGTCTCTCCTCCCAAATGAACCAAACATACTTGGACCTACAAGCAAATATACACACACTTTGCTTTAAATGCTTCCCTATGGACCAACTATGAGCAGTGTCTTTCTCCAAACTAGGGCTTCCCCCACTCCTCTATCCTGTTCTATGAACAAACCAGACTCCCCAAAGAGATCCAACCTTGCTGATCTTCTTCCTTAAGCCTTGGACAGATCATGGATTCAAAGATGAGCTAGATCCCATGACTCAGAAGGGAGATGGCCCCATCCCAGGGCTCATGGACAAGCTAAGAGTGAGGGATGAGCCAAAGATACCTCTGGGTCAGATCACCAGAGAGGCCTGATCTCATTTAAGAAAAATGGAAAGCTGTGAGTTTTCCCAGAACTCCCAAGGGGATTTCAGAATATGCATATGAAGAGAAGACTTGGAGGCTAATGGATTGATCTGACACTCATTTAGAAAGGTTCCTTGAGCTATTTTCAGAAAATGGAAAACGTGACTAAAGAATAGATTTTAGGGGGCTGGCAGAATAAGCTTTGCTGGGGAGTCTGAGGATGACTTCAAATACAAGACCATGCAGCCCATGTGGGGGGTTCTGTGTGCCAGCTGGAGGGAGAGGATTTTTCCCTTGCCAAAGAAGGTGGAAGGAAATGTGGGCAATCTATATTCCACTTCCCTCAGTGTTCACCAAATCATCCAGGAGATAATGGTCCAGTAACACATTAAAACATGGAAAGAGGCATTCTGAGGACTGGGAGGAAAGATGGGATTGGGGTGTCTACATAACATCAGAGGAAAAACACTGAATTGAAAGTCAGGGATTCTAGGTTGGAGCACCATTCTGTTCCTTTGTGGCTGGGCTCAGTTTCTCCAAATGTAAAATTGGCTATGGATGACCTTTCAGGTTCCTTCTGCTTCTTCCTCTTCTAGTCACCACTGGATAGGGGAGACAGAATACATGTGTTATCTGCTACCATTTCTAAGAGGTTCATCAAGGTCGATTGGCCAGATGAGAATCCATGAGGGCAGGATTATTGCTTAATTAAATCATTTTTCCTCTAGCTCCAAGCATATGGGTCTGTATACAACAGGCACTAAATAAATGTTGGTTTACTCAATTAACAAATTAAATCTCCACCCAGTGATTCCATTGTACACAGTTAGGAAAGCAGACAAGGTATTTCAAGCTGACAAGTGATGTTGAGAAATATCTCCTCTGTAGTTCCATGAGAAAAGAATTAGGCATGGGATCAGTGGAGATCAAATCCCATGAGGGTTTTTGGTAAATGGTCCCAGCCAAGTCCATTAACTTCTGATCTTTTTATCCATTCACCATCCATCCATAAAGCATAAATAAATCTAGCTGGCCTAATCAGTTCATTAGATAGCCAGGTGGCACAATAGATAGAGTGCTGTGTCTTAAGTCAAGAAGACTCATCTTCCTGAGTTCAAATCTGGGATAGGATACTTACTAGCTGTGTAACCCCGGGCAAATCATTTAACCCTGTCTTCCTCAGTCTCTTCATCTGTAAAATGAACAGGAGAATGAATGGTAAACCACTTCCAATATCTTTGCCAAGAAAACCCCAAATGGGGTCATGATGAGTCAGATGCTGAAATGACTGAACAACCAAAATGAGATAGTGCAGACACAATACAATTTTCCCTGTAAAATAGACAAGCTCTTCCCAGGAAAGCTGCAGCCTGTCTTTGCACGCTACTGATGTGTGAGTTTCCTTTCAGCACAGCTGGCCTTGGTGCAGCTCCTCAAATAAGACTATGCCCACCTCCATGCCTTTGCCTAGGGCATCTCCCTTCTCTGGCTCAAACTTCTCTCCCTCCTCTACCTCTTCAAGAGACCTTTCTCAATGCTGCCAGTGGGGAGTTGTCTCTCTCCTTCTGTTCACCAAATTAATTCATATTACTTTGCACATATTTTGTATTTATGAGAAGAACTAGGGTCTAGTGAATAAAGGATCAGTCCTATTCAGGAAGGTCTGGGTTCAAGGTTCACCTTTGAATAGAACTCTAAGTCTCTAAGTTCTAGAATTCTTGTCCATCTGCATTGGTGAAGGGAGTTTTCTTTCTTAGACTTTCCTTTATCTATCAAACATTTATCATATGTAGCTATATTATCCTTCTCTCCCTCTCCAATCTTAGAATATAATTTCCTTGAGGGCAGTCTTGTTCTATGTCTTTGTATCTTTAGCATCCAAGGTAGCTAGGTAGTATAATGGATAGAGCATAGGACCTGGACTCAAGAAGACTTGAGTTCAAGTCCAGAATAAGAAATTTTCTAGCTGGGTGTCTCTGGGCAAGTCACATAACTCTGTTTGCTTCGGTTCTCTCATCTGTAAAACAAGCAGGAGGAGAAAATGATAAACCACTCCAAAATCATTACCAAGAAAATCCCAAATGAGGCAGGAAGAGCTGGATAGGATTGAAAGGACTGAACAGAATCTCTAGCATCTAGTAGATTCTTAATAAATGTTTCTCCAGTCAACCAACTAACATTCATTATTCACCAAGCTCTCTTGGAGATGTAAAAAGAAAACTCTTCCAGTCCCTCAGGTGAGATATAATTTTTGTTCATAATTAGTATTCTGAATTTACCAAACAACAAACAAAGCTATACACAGTAGAGAAGGAAAAGAAAACTGTCCATGAAACCTGGGATGCTTTTTCTTCATAAATAAATAAATAATAAATTCAATCTCTATCTTTCCAAGATGTCCAGGGGAGTCAGATAGACATAGAAACTTAGACAAGATATGTGCCAACAACATTACAAGGCCAATGGGGGGGGTGATGCTTCTAAGGGAAAAAGAGATATGTAAATTATATCTGAAATAAGATCACAGATGAGAAGGAACATAAATAGCAGTGACAATCACTTCTTTCTGAGGGGATCAAATGTGTTCTTAGTGTGGGAAGGAGCTGCAGAGACAATATAGAGAACATGAATGTTAACATCCCCACATCAGTCCAGGTCTGGGGGGTAGCTGGGTGACCATCCTCAACCAGGAAGTCCTCAGTTATTGAAGCCTGGGGGCCTCAGGGACAGTGCTGAGTTTGGGATTGCTGAGAGGGGTTTCCCAGCATCCTCAGTGAGCATGATGGGCCTTGGACAGAAACTAGAAAGTAGCTCCCACTTAGAACAATAAGCAAGGAGAATGAGAAAGGAAAGAAGAGGACATACCATGTGTAGTTGACCCTTTTGCCATGTGGCTTGAGCCCCAGAGCCTGCCCAGTAGTCTAAATGTAGGTATACTCTGTGGGTTCCCAGCAGAGCAGAAGTTCCCCCTTCCACTCTTGGTCTCAAGGGACATTCAGTCCTTGAACCTAATGATCTCCAACTAATTAATACAAGATCATTCAATGGGAGAGGAGAGGCTCAGGACACTCAGCCCTGACCTCTCCCTTTCTTCTCCTGCCTGGCCTATTAGGAGGCTGGAGCAACAATTGCCTCCTCAGGAGAGAGATTGGATTGAATGGTTTCCAAGGTCCAACAATTCCACCAAAGAATTGTCTGAGAGGTTGTACGTGCCAAAGCTCCCAGAAAAGCAACTCATGGATTTCAGGGCAAGTTTGGTGGATCTGGTCTGAGAAGACAGAGCCCTGGTCATAACCACATTTCACTCTTATTTTACTTTTTAATGGTAATCTTTATTTTAAGAAGTGAGAATGTATTCAACAGTTAGTCAATCAGGAAGTTATTGCTGTTGAGTCATTTAAGTCATGTCTGACTGTTTTGTGACTTCATTTGGGATTTTCTTGGCCAAGTTAGTGGAGTGCTTTGCTATTTTCTTCTCCAACTTATTTTACAGATGAGGAAGCTAAGGACAACAGGGTGATATAGCTTGCCCAGAGTCACATAGCTAATAAGTATCTCAGGCCAGATGTGAACTTAGGATGGCCAAATCCAGGGCTTTATCCTCTGTGTTATCTAACTGGATTTTTAGAATAACACATCATGACACATCATTTAAAAAAATGGAAGACAATGGGAAAAATTTTGTCTAGTCCAAATTCACCAAAATTCAATATTTCCCATGGGATCCTGGGTACATCCAATCTCTCCCTGGGCCTCAGTTTCTTTCTCTGTAAAATCAAAAAAGTCTTAATTCTTTGACCTTTAAGACTCCTTACAATTCTCAATTAAGAAATTTCTTTGTAAGAAAAGTATGCAAGTCCTCTTTATGCTTTGGAGGGTTCAAAGGAGCTGGTTTTGAGTATTTTTCTTTTCCATCAGTGCTTCAGGCAAACTCCCTTATTTATTTAAGTGAAGATACCACAAGATACCAAGGAAATAACTCATTGAGATAAAAAAAGAGAGCCTGGGCGGTGCTATGGAAAGAAAGAGGATAGGACTCAGGGGGCAGCAATCTGGCTTAGATCCCATTTTGGACACTTGACTCAGTAGGTGATATTGGCCAAGATTTGCCCTATCAGGTGCAGAATGTGAGATGACACTTGTAAAGTGCTTAGCCAGTGCCTAGTAAGAGTATCCACTTAATAAATTCAAGCTGAACAAAAATCATCCCTTCAGGGAGCTTATATTCTAATGGATTGTCAAAGTTTTGCTAGAATGTTTAGCTTATCCCTAGATATGTTTATCTTATCCCTAGATTACAGATTGAACCTCTCAATGGAGTTTGCAGTGTCATTGCCTCATGTTCTACTTTGTCTGAGAGCAAGGAACAGGAAAAGGTCAGATCCTGTCCTTGGAGACAGTTTATTACATGCTACTGAAAACCTCTGCCAAGATATTTTCACAAGAACATGACCAGTTGAAATCTGGTTTGGTCTTTACTATCAATTCATTTAAGAGATATTGTAACTTGGGAATTAGAAGAGAGAGAGAAATAGATGGGGGGACGAGAGGAAGAGAAGGAAGAGGAGAAAAGATGAGATAAATTTATTAAAAAGAGTTCTTCCAGGCAAATGAAGGAAATGAAAACTAAGGCTTCCATCCACAGAGAAAAAATGAATAGATCACAAATTCCTAACCTGAAAACAGCCAAGAGACTGACTCCATCTTGGATTAAGATGTTAAATAAAACATTATGTCCTTTTGTTATCCGTCCTCACCATACTGAGAATCCTAAAGCAGGGCCATGAGGTTGAAGGAAGAAGATTGGTGTTAGACTTGGTTTCCAAACTCAGCCCTGCCACTTTCCATTGCTGTAACTCAGTAATGTTTGATCTCTCTGCATCTCTGTCCCCCCCACCTTGCTGTAAAATGAGACTATTGGATCAGATACTCTTAAAGTTCCCTTCTCCTTCTCCTTCAATAATCCAATTCATTCGATCTCAATCCATGCAATGCAACAAGCACTTGTTGAGTCCTTGCTGTAGGTCAGTCATTGCTAGGACTAGGGATGCAAAAAGCAGACTGTGCCCGCCTTCAAGAGACAATGAAAAACTATGGAGGTGAGCCAAGAACTTAGGGAATAGACAATGAAAAGAAGAAAGCATGGCAAGGAAACCATGGCAGGGATGGGGAGAATCTCAACTCCCAGAGGGGTTAACCAGCTAATTCAGACAACTTGGCAAAAGTGACTTCTTTTACCAACTAGCTAATGATGATTATTATGATGTTTGTCCTTCATTCTTAAAGGAGATCATGACATCAGGAGGTGATATCATGACAAGCACATGAACTGAATTTGAATAAGGGGGTGCTATGCTAAGTCACCAGCCTTACTTTCTCTTCCAGAACCATCTGGGACCAGTGGCCATATTTGAATCAGGATGACTGAGATGTCCCTGGATTAGAGGTAATCAGGGTTAAGTGACTTACCCAAGGTCACAAAGTTAGTGAATGTCAAGTGTCTCAGACTGGATTTGAACTCCCATCCTCCTGACTTCATGGCCAGTGCACTACCACTGTGCCATCTAGGTGTCAAACCAAAGCACCCCTTTGTTTGTGATCAAACAAAGTCTTCTGAAGGGGAAGCACTTGAACAGAAGCTAGAAAAAAAGGAGAAATTCTTTGCAGTGGACATATGGAGGTGGTATATCCCAGGAATGGGGAAGATAGATTGTGAAGATACAAAGACAGAAGATACCCCATACTGTTGGAGGAAGACTCAATAGCCCAGTTTGTCTGGAATATAGAGCACTTGAAGTGGGAGAGAAGATAATGTCTAGGAGATAGTTGAGCTGAAGGACCCCAGATGGCCCACTGAACTCTACTCTTTGCTTCAGGGATATTGGTGAATGAATAGGGTCTCATTTTAGAAGTGTATGCTCTTCAACTCTTGCTTCTCCCAAGGACTTCACTCCACTCACTCCACTCCCTGTCAAAAATGAAAAATAGTTAATTCAATCAGTAAGCATGTAAAGGGATACATCCTAGGTAACAGGATCTTATCTTGGTCTTTGTTTATCCAAAGATACTTCAATGACTTCTCCATACCAGCTGCCATTGACCCTACCAAAAAGGAAACCCGGCAGATTGAATCCTTCTGTGCCCATCCTGGACCTTGTTTCAGATGGCAATTGCCTCAGTTTTCCCTCTATTGACCCTGGGCTCTAACTTAAATTTGCTCTCCAACAATATCTTTCTCAGAGGTTACATCACTATGTATGGAAGCTCCTATTAATCCTCACCAGCACCCCTGCTAAAAAGTCTGGAGCAGTAATCAAATATGTTCTTCTTCTACCCTCTGGAAAAGGCATATCAGTCAAAATCCCAATGGCTCCACACACCATCCCTGTAACTTTCCAAACTCCATTCCCTGACCACTTCTCTCCTATATGCATTCTCTCCTACTAAGAGATAAGCTCTTTAATTTAAAGAACTCTATGATTCTGCTTTTGTATTTTCACTATTCAGCATGAGGTTAAGCTGGTCATCACTCAAAACTTTTCATTCATTCATTCATTCAACGACAGAAGTACAACAGTCCTTCCCTCAAAGATTTGAGATTCCCCTGCTATAATACAGAGCCATAAGGTTTATCTGATGGACTGTGACCCCAAGATGCTATGATCAAAGTTTGTCTTGACTTAGAGAGTGACTTTCACCTCCTCAATAACTTCACTGAAACTCCTTCATTTGTGCTATTCATTCAGGTCACAGAGCCCACAGTGGTCAGCAAATTCCATTTAGGCTCCTACCCCCAAGACAACTGTGAGAAACCTCTGAAGAGCTTGGGCCAGAAGTTTAAGACTTTCTCTTTCCATTCTTGACATGATTTGAAGGACTCTTTGTAGCCAAAGGGGACCTTTGGACTTAGATTCTTGATTCTTAAGTAATCTGGACAATAGGATGACAGACTTACTCTTCTCTTTGTGTCTTTCTTTGCTTCTCTTTTAGTCAAACATAATTCTGTCTCATAGATGTACTCTCTACATTTGGAAGATGATGGAAGATATTGAGCCCCGATAGAAGAAAGATAATACCACAGGGCCATCCAGCCATGCCTTCCTCCTCCTTACCCCCTTGGCAGAAGTCTTTTGATGTAACATGTAATAAAAATTTTACCCAGCAGGTGGGGGTAATTACCTACAGCTCATATTTTGAGACAATAATATTCTTTCAAGTGATTCTTTCATCATACACAAGGGCAAAGATTTTTTTTTGTCAATGTTTCTTTTAACTCTTTTGTGTGACAGATGATTGAAATATTTTGGAAAGCAACGTTACCAATCCTTCATCTACCTGCTATGTGTTTTTAATTTTTAGAACTCCCAAGAGATTTCTGAAGACTCATCTATAGCTGATTCTGCAAAGAATGGTTTGGTATAGTGCTGACAAGAACTACATTTTCATTGTTATGTTCCTTTGCCTTGGGAGAGCCTGGATTTTTTCCCATTTCTTACAGCATCTAGAAGTGATGATGTCACCATGAATTAGAACTTCAAACTTCCAGTAACCCTTACAGCTCTAACCATTGCAATCCAACCAGAAGCATCAAAAAGATGGCCTACTGTGTGCCAGTTATGAGGCTAGATTTGAATTCAAGAGATGAGGGACTCCCAACCCAGTTTCTATCCATTGTACTACCTTGCTGTCCCATCTAAAGACCTAATTATCATATTTTATATTAATCTCTCCATTTTACATCTACTGCTCTGACCTTTTTCAGCTTCACAGAACAAGATGCCTTTCCTATGATCATTACTTCTAATCTCATCACCAGACTGTTAACTTGAGGCTTATATCCAACCTCTTCCAGTCTCTTCTTCCTTCTGATTGGAAGACAAGAAAATAGCAGACTGAACTCCTCCCAAAGCCTTCCTTAATGGAAGGCAGAACTTAGATTTCCCCATCCATTTCATTCTACATGTGCAACTCTGCCTGGATTTAACTCCATGAAACAAGATAACCCATAGTGTTGGGGGGGGGGAAGGAGGGAGGAGAGGGAATTTCTGTCTTTCTTTCTCTTATTTGTACCCCCAACACAGCATAGTGTTAAGCATATAATCCAATTATACTGAAATATTATCAATTTTTTTAAAAACAATAAGGTCATGGATTTCAGATTAAGAGCCTTGATCACAAGGCCAATTAACCATTTTTTCCCTTTTCCCTTTCTTTAAGGGAAGAAGAATTGGTCTGTCCATATGGAAAAACCAAACTATGTGTATTTATACCAAATCATAGAATCTCTAAGTCAGAAGACATTCAATGGCCTTTCAATCCAATCTTCACCCAAGAGGAATCTCCATCCAATATAATTAACAAATAGTCATTGGGAGGGAATTTATCACCATTTCCATTTTGGTAAAGCTCAGATGATAGAGAAATTTAAAAATAACTCTAAACTTCCACTCAATGTTCCTTTTTCCTCTGCCTGGAGCTAAACAACATAATCTGTACCTGTCCTCATGATAATGTGTCCATGACACTTCCTGAGACTTCTCTTTTCCAAGATAAAGATTCCTGTTCCTTCAACTAATGTGGCACAGTGAATTCAAGTTCCTCAACATAGTCCTCCATTTCAAGTGAAATCTCCAAGGATAGGACCACCATGAGCCATCTCCTCCACTTTATTCTGGTTGAAGTTTGTGGGTAGTCATTCCAATCCCTAGGTTCCAGGGAGGAAGAACACATCCTGCCTGGTTTCCATACAGATCTTAAGGAGGTTATGCTCTCATGAACACTTTTTCTGATCTTATAGAACTACTCAGTAAGCTTTGCCAAAGATTTCCAAATTCCCATCATAGTTTCTGATTCTGAATTTGGGACTGTGATTCATCAAATGATCTGTCCATTTTTGACATCACCAATTGCCAAATGGCATGGTCTTCTGCATTCTAAATCCTTTCCTGTTCTTTCACATCTGGGAAAATAAAACCTAAAAGAATTGTAGAAAAGAGAATAAGCTGTGGAATAAAGATTAATAAACTGGATGTCAAAAGGGTCCAGTTTTGAAATCTGGCTCTGTTACTGGCCATCTGTGTGACTGTGAATAAGTCCCTTCCCTGATCTAGGCCAGTTTCTTCTCCTGTAAAATGGGAATAATATCTCACCGAAACTCCACTCACAGGGTGTCTGCCAGGAAAATGCTAGGTAAATCTTTAAGCCCTAAGGAAATTGGAGGAGGTAGTCTGTATAAGCTCAGCTGACTAACAACTCTGTTCAGATCTAAGGTTCATGTCTTTCTTTTTCATATGCTTTCTTTGAAGTCATCAAAGCGTGTTCCATATGGAGAAGAGATATAAGGTAGAAAATTTACTTTCTCTGTTTTGTTTTCTAAGAAAGTCACAACTTCCCCTAAACATAAAATGGGATTTCCAATTCTTGCCATTGACTGCTTGATGATACTATTGGCATTAGGGGCCCAGAAAGCAGCTGCCACATTTAAAATATAAGAATGGATAGATTTCACAGCTATGACAGTGAAGAAACAAACAGCAGAGGTAATCAACAAAGAAAAAAATTTTTTGATTACCTGAAACTGGATGTCATTTATACTAACACAATCAATGCAGCAAGAAGAAAAGAAAGCAATGACTTGTAAGAAATAAAAATCAGTCTTGATATTTCTGCTAATAATATGATATCAAAAAGCTTAGGGAATTAATGTAAATAAAGAGTATACACAAAGTCTTAGTGTAATTTTAAATTTTAAAATAATTCAACCTTTAGATTAGGTCAATCTTCGTACACAAGTGGTTAATAATATGAACAAATAGTACTCAAAAGAATGTCACTATTAAAAATGTTTGAAAAATGTTCTAAGCCATTAATAAAAATTCAAATCAAAACAATTCTGAGGTTTCACCAAATTATCCCCAAAATTAGTAAAAATAGCAAAAGATGGAAATAATCAATGTTAGAAGAGCTTCAAGAAGACAGACATATTAATAAGCGTTGGTTGAGTAATTAATTAGTCCAACTCTTTTGGAAAGCATGTGGAATTATGATTTAAAAGATTATACTGGTGGTATCATTGTTGGAGGTAACTCCTAGAAGGGGAAACTCCTTCTACCATTTCAGGTGACCACTTTAATTTGCATTTAAATCTTAGAGAATTACCTAGAGAAATTAAGTGATACTTCCAAGTTTTCCCCATCAAGATATGTTAAAGGCATCATTCACATCTTTCACACCTATAAAATGCACTGTTAAAGAAAATGGAGAAAAATCACACAACCATTCTGCCAGAGTACACTACATATTGATGTTTCATAGTCTCAACTAGGCTCTCCCTCAATGTTACTAGGAAATTCTAACACATTTCTCTTCTCAAATCAGTATCCCATTCTCTACATTGGCTCTTTGAAACCTCTTCATCTCTTCAACCTCCTAGGGCTCCCATTGCCCCATACTCTCAAATGAGATCCTTGCCTCATATTTTACATAAAAAACAGAGCCCATTCTTCCTGAGCTCCCTCTTCTCCCTCTTTCTCATTTTCTATCATTCAGATACCTTCTCTCCATCTCCCATCCTTCACCCATATCATATGATGAAGTAACCTGCCTCCTTACCAAGGCTAACACCTTTACTTGTTCAAGTGATTCCATTCAATCCCACCTCCTCCAATGTCACCTCTGATCATCCCATTGCTTTCACTTTTTTCAATCTCTATCTACAGACTCCTTTCCTACTTTCTGAAAAAATTCCCATGCCTTCCCTACTCTGAAAAAAACTCTTATTTGATCTGTCCATCCTTGCTTTTATTCAATTTCTCTTTTGAGTTTATAACTCAACTTTTTCTTTTTTTAATTAATATTTATTTTTCACTTGTATGTTATGAGTTTTTCAACACTCATCCATTTGTATATTTATGTTACACATTCTTCCACACTACCTTCCCACCCCCCCTCCCCTCAAGCAGTGAACATGTTATGCTTCTATGCTTGTGTTTAACATGTTTATATACTAGTCTTTTTATATATGAGGCATTATGACTAAGGGAAAAGAAAGAAAACCATGGGATAGGAAGGAAAACATAAGAGAAATTTTTTTAAGTAAACATAGTATTCATTCAGATTCTGTGATTATTTTTGGTTTGTTTGTTGTTGCTTTTCATTTGGATGTGGATGGCATTGTCCATAACAGGTCTCCCAGGGTTGTCCTAGCTCTCTAAAGTGATGAGAAGAACTGCATCCAAACCAGTTGATCAACTGGTTTTCTGTACAACCAGATTGTTGTGCAAGTCAATGTTATTGCTATCCACAATAGATATCTTCACTTTCTCTTTTCTCACCCCCTTTTTAATTCTTACAATCTGTTTTCCTACCATATGATTCCCCTGAAACTGCTCTCTCCATGGTCATCAATTATCTCAGTTGCCAAAATCAATGGCTTTTCTCAATTTTCATTCTCCTTGAATTCTCTGTAGCCTTTGACAATGACTATACCCTGTCTTCCTTGATACTTTCTTCTAATTATCTATAGGAGGATTCAGAAGAGGAGACAGAGTAGAGGCAGTCAGATAGATAGGAGGAAAACCAGGAGAGACTGATGTCCCAAAAATCAAGAGTGAAGAGAGTATCAAAGGAGGAAAATGTTGTCTTCTTCCTTTTCTAGCTAGATGGGGGATTATGCCATGTGGCAAGGTGTACATTCTACAAGATGTGAGATGTTCCTTGGTTTTCAATGGTTTGTCTTCTCTTAGAAAATAGATGATAAAAATAAAAGATATCCACATTTCTAAATAAAGAGAAAAATAGAAGAACAATGAATTAAGTGTTCAGTGTGTCAGAAATCTTGAGACTATGTTGGGAGATGATTAGGGGCATAAATGAAGGCAAGTTGGGGGCAAGCTCTATTGGGTAGAAAGGCATTGATAGCTATCTTTTGAAGGAGAGATACCATAAAATATCCAATATCTTATTATGTATTTTTAATAATATGATTTGTATTCAAGTAAAGTCAATAATTAAAATTAAACTTAAAATGTTTAGAATTGTACCCTCTTATGAAATATTATGTAGTAGAATTGTTGCCTTGAAATGATAGAACTTGAGTTCCAATCCTTATTCTGTGATCCCCTATGTATGTGATGTTGGATAACTAGCTTCACTCTCTGGGCTTCAGTTTTCTTCTGGGAAATGACCTCTAAAAAGCCTTAAGACTACAAATTCAATGGATATAAGTCTTTTATGTCTGAATTAATAACAGTGTCAAAGTCTCTAGATTTCTGGAAAATCAAGGAATCAGACACAGATTGATCAAATCCATAAAGCTAAACACAAAGAAATCCTGTACAATTCAGACTTGCTATGATCCAACTCATCTGTTCACCATGATGTTGAATGTCCACTTGCTTGGATTTGGTATGCTTTGGCTGTTTTTGCCTTGAGATGCAGTATATAAAAATGTACAGAAAGAGAACAAAAGAAAACTTAGAAGGAAGCACAGAAAAGCAGGGTAGTTTTGAAAATGATCATTAGTATTTATTACATAGATTTTTTTAAAAAAATTGTGTGAAATAAAAATTTGTAGTTTTATATTGAATCCTCTTTTTTGTGTTGTACTTGGCAGAGTTCTTTTGTGTGTGTGAGTTGAAAATGGATTTTTTTAGGTTTTTTTTTTTGTAAGGCAAATGGGGTTAAGTGGCTTGCCCAAGGCCACACAGCTAGGTAATTATTAAGTGTCTGAGACCGGATTTGAACCCAGGTACTTCTGACTCCAGGGGCGGTGCTTTATCCACTACGCCACCTAGCCGCCCCTCAAAATGAATTTTTAAAATGTTTTAAAAAGAATGTAAGACTCAGAATCAAACTGAATTTAAGCACTGGCTCTATCAGCTGGGGGGAAGTAGAGTAAGTTGCTCCAACTATCAAATTCAGATTCCTCATCAGAAGAAAGGAGAGAATGAATCATACCCCACCACCCTTTGAAGGTTTTCTCGTGGATTCAAAGTAGCAAACTATTCAAGAGTCTTTCTTAAGCTGTCAAGAGGCACTTGGCATTATCCAAGCTTAATCATCTTTTACCATTGATTTATAGAAAATAAAGGTTCTGTTTATTTAGTGTGGCATAATCCAGTAGCATGAAATGGAGGATTTCCTAAATAATAGAATGACCAAGAAAATCATTCTCAATTTGTTCACATTCCTTTCTGATGCTACTCTAAGGGAAAATTCACATCTCAATCAATCCATAAAGGTATTATGTTGGAAAACAACCTCATTCTAGATTGAGATCACAAAAATACCAACAGGAGGAAGATCTGCAAGGGAAAGACAAAATAGGATCATTTTCAAATTAAACTTCAGCATACTGACTGCAAGTCCCTTGGAGATGTCTGTAGGAATAATAATGTTGTACCTGATGAAAACATTCTAGAAAGGGAGAATTGTCTTCCTTCGTAACTGAAAATTTTTTCCATATTTCCATATTTCTAATATTTCTATAAAGCTGACATTTTAATATCTTAAAACAATGTCAAATCTCACTTTACATTCTTTCTTCCTGTCTGACCAGTGTTTTTACTTGTTGCTTTCTGTTTCTTCCATCCTCTCAAGTAGTTAACTGTTTACTTCATAGACCAAATATTTGATCTCTTTATCCCTATCCCAGGTTATTTTTAAATTTTCATTTATTTAAGTTTTCATTATGGAATAAATTAAGCATTTCTATAACATAACATGAAAAAGATGATAGCAAATGAAGCTGAAAATCTATTTGTACAATTTGAAATTCCTATTAAATATATAATAAAACTTTTGTGATAATTTTTCCCCTGCATTTTTGTCTTCTTTCCTCCAGTCTTGTTTTCTTTCTATACCCCCAATTTTTTTCCTCTCCTTTCTTCTTTTTCTCTTTTATAGACATCCTCTCTCAACTCCTCCTTTGTTCTCTCAAGCTAATAGAATTCTCTGTTGAAGACAGTCTTGTACCAACCACCCAATTCAACATGTCCTGAGTTGCCTGCCATAGCAGTCACATGGTTATTTAGGTGCCAGGAATTTCCTAGCCTGATCAGAAAGTAGAAGGTTGAAGCAATCTTCTTCAAATTCAAATATTTTTTAAATGTTTGCCAGAAATAAAATAATTGCCATGAGTTCTATAATGATCAAAAGTAAAGCAGTACTAAATGTGATTGGAAGGAACTGGAAATAAAATAGATGGATGTCCATTGATTGGGAAATGACTAAAAATATTATGGTATATGAACAAAAGAGAATATTATTCTCTAAGAAATAAAGAATATGAGTTCAGAGATGCATGGAAAATTTATGTAAGCTGACATAAAATGAAGTCTGTCAAAGAAATAATATACAAAATGACTATAACAATGTGAAGAGAGAGAAACAAGATAACAATTCCAAATGAATAGTGCAAAATTATTAAGAAAGAGTTTGGTCCCAAACATGAAAACATCTCCCTCACACTCTTCTGAAGAAATGAGGGGTCCAAAAATATGAAACATTGTATATATTCTTAGAGGATTTAATTTTTTTCTGGGGTTTTCTCCTACTTTTTAAATTTATTTTTAAAAAATTCTTTGTTATGTGAGATGGTTTGGGGAAAATAAAGGAAGAAATGGAGGTGATGTGAAAATAAAAGTTACCAATAAAATTTAATTTGAGAAGAACAAATTGAGAGGAATTCTTATAAAAATAGATGAGAGGATTGTTTGACTTCTGACCTCTCTGCCAAAACAAGAAGGAAAATAAATGTAAATGTTGCTGCATATAGCACTGTTGGCTTTTTTAAGAGAAAGAAAGTCCCTGAAGTAAAAGAATAAAAATTAAAAGGAAAACAGGGAAATTGCAAGAGTTAAATTAATGGGCCATATACTAACATTCCTGAGTGTTTGTAAGTGAATGAGAGGTAAATCTTTTTGCCGAAGAGGGAAATGTTTCCAAAGAGACCTCCAGTGTTGATCACTTGGGGACAAGGACAAAATATTATCTTAAAGGAAGGAGGGGGGCCACTAGGTGGTGCAGTGGATCAAACACTGGCCTTGGAGTCAGGAGTACCTGAGTTCAAGTCCAACCTCAGACAGTTAATAATTACCTAGCTGTGTGGCCTTGGGCAAGGCACTTAACCCCATTGCCTTGCAAAAACTAAAAAAAAAAGGAATTCCTATATGTATCTCTCTCTGTGTGTCTCTGTTTCTCTCTCTCTCTCTTTCTCTCTCTCTGTGTGTGTGTGTGTGTGTGTGTGTGTGTGTGTGTGTGTGTGTGTGTGTGTCTAAACTAGGAGCCAAGGTGGATAGAGTGCAAGGACTGTATTCAGGAAGACTCATTTTCCTGAGTTCAAATCTGGTCTAAGAAACTTCCCAACTGAATGACCCCAGTCAAGTTTTTCACTCTGCCTCAGCTTCCTCATCTGTAAGATGAGCTGGAATGGTAATCCACTATTTTACCCTTGTAAAGGAAACCACAAATGAGATCACAAAAGTTGGACATCACTGAAATGACTATCTATCTAAAGTCTTCTAAGTTCATATTGCTCTCATCAGTCACAAGCAGACACATTATATCTTGATCCTGACATAGTGATGTCATTTTGGTCTTCTTAAAGCATGAAATACAACAACCAATTTATCTATCCATTTATTCATCTATCATCTATCTATCTATCTATCTATCTATCTATCTATCTATCTTCCTATCTATTTTCTATCTGCCTGCTAGTCTATTATCTATGTATCTATCTATGCATCAATGTATCTATTTATCTATCTGTGAAATGAATGCATAAGAAACTCAAGCCAAAAAATTATATCTTTAAATGTGAATCTATTAAAAAATTTAATAAAGCAAAGTGACAAAATGGATAAGTAAAAAACTGGTTATCTGTCACATAAAAGAAATATTTAAACAGTAAAAATTCATAAACAATGAAAATGAGAAGCAACAACAAAATTTCTTATGCACATGTGAATTCAATAAAGTTGGACTCATGATATTGAACAAGTAAAAGCAAAGATTCACAGTTATCACAAGATGAATAAGGGGGGCATATAGGTGGTACAGTGAATATAGCACTGGCCCTGAATTCAGTAGGACCTGAGTTCAAATCCAGCCTCAGACACTTAATAATTGCCTACTATATGACCATGGGCAAGTCACTTAACCCCATTGCCTTAAAAATTTTTTAAAAAAGAGATGAATGAGAAAATTATATTATGCTTAAGGGAACCATAGAAAATGAACTAATACCAGTACTCAAAAGATATATAAACTGGAAGTAGCATCTAACTTGACAGAGGACAAGTTAACTGAACTACAGTTGGATAGTGAAAACCTTTGAGTTTGGCATGTTTATAAAAACAAATAGAATTAAATGAGCATGTGCTAACCTCCAGAGTTTGGCCTAATAAGAAACAAACAAAATGGGGCTGATATTCATTAATCTCAGATGGTTTTAAAAAGAATAAATGGAATTAGGTTAATTCATGAATTTATTAGTTCTCTGGTCTTGTGGTTATGCATGCATGATGCCTGGTCAGGGATGGGAGCCAAAGTGGGATTTTGGAGATGCATATTTATGCAATTGCACTAAATGGAAGATGAGACCTGATAAGTAGCTTCTGTGTTTGTCCATCAAGCGAGTTGCTCTCAACTCAGGATGTTGCTTTGTTTTATGTTCACTAGGAATGGCGAGCCTCTATCAGAAATTCCATTAGGTCAGGAGGGCTGCTTCCTCCTGATTCAGGACTTTTGTTCCATATCAATTATGCTAAAGACCTCCACAAAGCATGGGAATATTATTAATCGATATTATCCTGTAGCAACAAAGTCTTTAAAGATCCAGATGAGTAAGCTTTTGTCCCTTAAAGACAAGTTTGACAATAGACAGACAGACAGAAAGACAGAATGAGAGAGCAAGAGAGAGAGAGGAGAGAAAGAGAGAACCACATAATAAATGCAGAAGCAGAAGATACAGTCCTTAACAGAGACTTAATAATGAGAGCTTGAGTAGATCAAAGAGTAAATTATGGAAACAATAATTTTATCAAAATGAATGATAACTACAAGACAACATATCAAAGTTTCTAGAATAAAGCTAAAGTAGTCCTTAGGGGAAAATATATATATTTTGTGAACATAAAACAAAAAGATATGAATGAATTAAATGAAACAATTTTAAAATTTTAAAATAAATCCCAAAGTAGCACTAAAAAGGCATTTTAATATTTTTAGACAAATATACACATTGCCCCCAAAATAGGATTGAACAGCAAGGCTAAAAGACTGAGAAAAAGCAAATCTTTGGCATCTATGATTTTCTTTCAAGAGGGAAGAAAGTCAAATTATCAAAATAAAAAATAGCAAATTTTTATTAATATTGAAGAAATAATAAGAATTTATTGTTATCTAATACACTTCATTATATGGCAAAACATGACATTTAAAAACAATTGATGATTATCTAGTAAAATGGAAGAAATGCAAATGAACACATAACCGAAAGACATCAAACAGTTTCAGAGGAGACTTAACAAGCTTTAAATGAACTATGCAAACAAAAACAAAACCCTAGACTAAATGAGTTTAAAAATCAATTCTATCTAAAATTAAATAACAATTAATACCCTTAAATAAATTATTCTCAATAATTGAATTAAAATTCTCAACAAAATTCCTTACATCAAACAAATATAATCCTAACACTAAAATTAAAGATACACTAGATAAAGATAACTAAAGACCAATATGACTAATGAATAGTGACTCAGAATTTAAAATACAATTCAAATAAAAAAGAAAATATTCAAAATATTATTCATAATGATCAAGTTGCATGTACACCAGAAATGTGAGCTTTTTCAAAATTAAGCAGAAGAAATAATCAAATTAAAAATGAGAAATCTTCAAACTCCCATGTATGGATTCTTTTAAAACCTTTGACAAAATACAAAGTAGAGGTATAAAGGAGCAATTTTTACTGTGATATATTTCTGTCTCTACAAGTTCCAAATTATCATTATTTTTATTGAGGAAAACTTAGAACCTTCCCCAATAAAATAGGAAATATAGTAAGGATGGGCAAGTCACTTAATCCTACTCCTCATTTTCCTCATCTTTTTAATGAATGCATTGAATTAAAGGATCTCTTAAGGCTTTCCCAGCTCAAACTCCCTGATCCTACACACAATGATCCTTTCCCCATTGTTAATCAATACAAATTATTAGTGTTAATGATACCAATAAGACAAGAGAAAGAAATTGAAGGAATAAACACAAAGAAGAAACAAAACAATACCTACTTGTTGATATGTTTATTCAAAAATCTTCAGAGATTTGGCAAAGAAACTAACTGGGACAAAGGATAGTTTTCTGTAGAGTAACATGATACAAAACAAACTCACAGAAAGAGACTGTCTTTATATATGCACACAGGTCATGATCATGTTACATAAGAGGGCTCTGCAATTTCCTTCAATAACACCATTTCTGGCAGAAACTTTCCCAAAGGGGATTAGGAGATCTAGCTATTTTCCAGGTTCTTTTAAAAAATAGCCATCCAAGGTGTCAAGAAACGGGGAAAGGAAGGTGATTTTGTCCCAGTGACTTTTCTGTGGGAGAAAGTCATGTGTGGAACTTGATAGTTTCATATACTACTATCTTGTTTAACCCTCTCAGTTTTAAATTTATGACATGTGATAACTTCCCTTCTCCAAATGAAAGTCTTAAAACATACAATGAACTTATATGGAGTTTAAGTTTTCTGTCTTTCTTTGGGGTTACCACAAGTGAATACCTCTTCCATTGGTAGACACAGCCCAACAAGGACCAATTCCATTCACCCTATATATTTACCCAAAAGTCAAAAAATGTCAAAGGTCACTAAAATTTTCCTTTGAGAGCATTGTTTTGTTCCTCTTTTTTGAAGAGAACCAGGATATCAGAAAGGTGATGCCATGGCAATCAGGTGACTTGGATTTGAATGAGGGGGTACTATGCTAAACCACCAGACATTTAGGTTCAAAGGCCAGATATGAATCAGGATGACTAGGATGGCCCTGGATGTGAGGCAATCAGGGTTAAGTGACTTGCCCAATGTCACATAGTTAGTAAGTGTTAAATGTCTAAGGCTGTATTTGAACTCTGATCCTCCTGACTCCAAGGCCCATTGTACCACATAACTGCCTACAGTCAAGTTCAGCCTGCTCACAAAATCACAGGATTAAGAGGGAGTGTGGAAGGACTTCAGTGACCATTAAAACCATCCCATAGATGAAAGAAATCCCAAGTGGCACAACTGACAAATGGCTGTTCAATGCCTCTATTTCAAAGCCTTTGTAGCTAGCTTTTTCAGGTACTATAAAAGGCCTGAAATACAAATCCAAGTAAACAAGGCAGTCCCTATCCTGAAGAAATATCATGGAGAAGAACACTCAAAAAAAAGGGAGACATAAAATGAAAGAAGAAGAAAGGTTCCCATAATGGCAGGTGAGGAGAAGGAGACCAGTAAAAGTGACCAGACATAAGGGAGGTGAAGTATGATGCTGGTTCTTCCTAAAATGGCAGTCCTAGAGAAAAAGTCATTAATCAGCAGAAGAGGACCTCAGTGAATTTCTCTGAATATGAATCAAGTCCCATTAGATTTTGACACAACTCCCAATGGCAGGAAATGTTTCCTGATAGCCAGCTTCCATTTTCCCTTTACCATTTCTACATTTTGTAGAAACCAAGTCAAAACAGTCTAAGCTTTCTATACATGGTTGGTGGTATTTTGGTGTGGTCATTTTCAGTCATTTCTTACTCTTTTTGACTCCATTTGGAGTTTCCTTAGCAAGGAAACTGGAATGGTTTGTCATTTCCTTCTCCAACTCATTTTACAAAGGAGAAAACTGACACAGAGCTGGTTAAGTAACTTGCCCAGGGTGCCACACAGTTAGTAAGTGTCTGAGGTCATATTTAAACTCATAGAGATGAGGCTTCATGATTCCCAGACTTTTATTCTATCCACTGCACCCACCTAGTTTTCTCTTCTATATGACAACCTTTCAAAAACTTGAAGAGAGGTACCATGTGACCTCTGAACCTTTTCTTCTCCAAATGGGCTAAACAAATCCCACTCTAGATATTTAATTAGCTTTGTGACCTGAGGCAAGTTACTGAACCACTCTGGGCATCAGTTTCTTCATCAATCAACTGAGGAGGTTGAACTTATGACCTCCATGATCCCTTCCTATTTTAAGTCCTATCTTAAGTTCAAAAAATTGAATTGTCTCAGGATGTTAAGAAATATTAAACCATAACTGTAACTAAAAATAATGATAATAATAAGTTAACATTTTTATAGTATTTTAGCTTTACAAAATGTTTTTAAAATAACTCTTTTGATATATTAACCCAATGATGAAGGGATTGTTATACTCCCCATTTTACAGATAAGGAAACTAAAGCTCAATGAGATCAAGTGACTTGCCCAGAGTCATACAGTAAGAGTCTTAGGCAAATCTGTTTTCAAGTCTTTCTGACTCCAGGGTTATCACTGTATCAACTTCATCATGTAGCTACTGTGAATTATGATTTTTTTCCAGGATTCTGTAGAGAAAATATCTGTTCAGCTATAGATTAGACCAGATGGCCTCTGGGATTCTGTGGTCCTGGGAGGAGGACCACCTGTTGAAATGTGAGCCAAGTTCTTTAGGGTGATCATTCCTGCTTTCTTTCCCAGAGCCCCAGATGACATCTCAGCACATCCATCATCACCTTGGGATGCTAGAGCTGGAAAAGATGTTAGAGATTGCATAGTCCAGACTCCCTTATTTCACTGAGGAGGAAACTTTGGCAAAGAAAGGAAGAAGAGCTAACCCTAGGTCACACAGATAGTTATGATGTTCTTGGTGGTAGAGGTGAGGATTTCTGTTTCCATTTAACACATGAAGAGACCTGAGGTGAAGGGAAGTAAAATTTCTCAGTGTCACACCCCAAGTTCAAGGAAGGGCTAAAGATCTAATTGAAGTCCCAGGATCTTGGAATGTGCTTCTTTTATTCTGCCTCTAGGTGTTTACTTGAAGCCTCCTTCCTGTCATTGCAACCAGATGTGCAGAGCATCCTTAGAACAGCTCCCATGTAGATCAGGCTAACAATTTACAAAACACCTGCCACTTGCAAATCATCTTCCACCAATTTTGTCCCTGGCAGATGTAACAAGAAATTGCCTAATTCATGAAATCTCATGCCAATGAGGATATTTCCCAGGTTACCCCCTGCCTGAGACCAAAGGAGAAACTCAGAGTTGGTCGTACCTGGAAATCTGCATGCTTCTCTAGGTTCTTCACAAGGTGGAAAGATCCCCACCTTTATGCCTCTACTCAGAAGGATGACAGAAGGAGCTAAAAGAGGGATTAAAGTGAGAAGAAACTATTTTTCTTTGAAACAGTCCTCCAGTGCAGACCTGAGCAGAACAATCTAGAAAGAAAGACCATCCTTCCTTTGGTTCAGCAAAGGTTCTTTCACTGCCTTGTCAACTCTTCTCTTTGCCCAAGCCCACAAATTCTAGATGATTCTAGACACTCCTGGCTTAGAGGGAGTTATTTTTCTTAGGATACATAAAACAGAGGAAACAAGTTTTTCTTTTATTTAAATGAGATGATCAAAGATTTGCAACCACTCCAAAACTACTTGATCATGTAGGAAGTCTATCCAATGTTCTCTGACTTTCAGGCATAGGCAAAGAAAACCACTGTATCCTCTTCTTTGCTCCAGGAGAAGGTACTTTCTGTGATAGCATAACTTACTACTTCTTTGACCTAATTACTACAAACTATATCACCAAGATCTTGAGATCAGGCATCTCAATGTCTGACCATCAGTTTCCCACTTTTCTTCCACCCTTTTTGTTACTCCTACCTTAAAAAGTCCTTACCTTGACTTTGCTAACTCTTCAGTTGCTAACTTCTCTTTTCCTTTTGGTACACCCATGTCATGACTTTTTACTTGTTTGTTTGAGGCAATCAGGGTTAAATGACTTAGTCAAGGTTTATAGAGAGCAAGTATGTGATTTGAACTCAGATCCTCCTGAAATCAAGGCCAATGCTCTATCCACTGTGCCACCTAGCTGGCTCCATTTTCCCCCATTCCAATTATTATTCAGATTCCATTCTTTCTTTCACAATAATTGCAACTTGTGTTCATCACCCTAATTCTGATTTCCCATACTTCCCTTCCCAGACAAAATTCCCTGGTCAGCCTTTCCAAAAATTCTTGCCATTAGTCCAGATCTCACTATTTCAACTTGCTTGTTGAATTCTGTTGGAGTTTATAACTCTAAATTCATGCTCCTTAGCCTCACTTGGGCCCTCATTAATGTTCTCTGGTCATGTATTCATTCCTTATTCATCTTCCATCAGTTTCCCCACAGTGCCCAAGCCAAACCTTCCCCCAGAGAAGTCAAGAGCACTGCACCAAACATTTATAAAAGGCAGGTGCTGGACTAGGCAGTGAGTATATAAATGGATAAATCAGAAAGCATTTAAGACTCACCTCTAAGAAATGTCCAATTTACTGGAAGATTGCAACATTTAAACTGAAAAGTATAGAAGTATACAAAATAATATGAGAAGTAGAGAAATAAGAATATTTTAAATATCTATTATATAGAAAGACTGTGCTAAGCACTTAAAAATATTATCCCATTTGATTCTCACAATTATTATCCCCATTTTAAAGTTGAGAAAACTAAGGCAGAGGGTAGGCCACTTGCCTTGTTTCACTTATAGTGAGTGAGTTGGGATTTGAACTTAGGTCTTCCTGACTCCAGGTCTAGCACTTTATCCACAGCAGTGCCATCTAGTGCCTGAAGACAGAAGGCAAACAATCAGGAGAAATCAAGAAAGGCTTTCCAGAGGAGATAGCATGTAAATTGAATTTTAAAGGAACATAGATCCTAAGAGGTGAAGTTGAGAAGGAAGTGCATTACAGGCATGAGAAACAGCCTAGGCAAATATATGGAGGCAAGAAATGAAAGACCAAGACAATGGAAAACTGAGTTGGCATGAAACATATATTATATGAAGGAGCATGATGTACAGCAATTCTAATGGAGTAAGGGGGAGGATGACTATAAACTGTTTTATATGATAAACTGAAGTGTTTGTATTCTGGAAGCATTGGGGACCATTGAAATTTGTTATTCTTAGGAGTAACAAAGTCTGAATGGTGTCTTGGGAAGCATAAGCCTCTAACTCTATACTTAACCTTGGAATAGTTACTGAAGACTGAACCTCTGATAGAGAGAATAACATTTGCTATCAGTTCCAATCTTTCTTGATTCCCTTCTTTAGCACCCTGGAATGACTTATTCTTTCTAGTCTTTGAAGATGATGTGCTCCTCCTCCTTACAAATAAAAATCCTCTCCATTTGTTCCCTGGATATGATGGTGTCCCATCTTCTCTTGGACCCCACCTATCATCTTTCCTATCTCTCCCATCTTCAATATCCCCCTTTCCGCTGCCTCCTCACTCTCTATCTACTTTCATCTAGTCTTTATCTACTTAAATTTTTTCCCTTAGGTTCCTGAATTTGTATTCAAAGAATCTGAATGTAAATTCTGATTTTGGATTGGTCTACCATATTACTTTTGTCCAAAACTATCCAAGACTCAATTTCATTGTGTGAATGATGAGGGAACAGGACAAAATGTCCTAGATCTCTGAGTCTGGAGTCAAAAGATCTGGTTCAAGTCCCTCCTCAGATAACTTACTATTTATGTGACCTTAAATTGGTCACATAAACTCTTTTTGTGTCAGTTTCTTCAGATGTAAAATGGGAGAAATTATCATACTTGCCTCCCAAGGTGGTTGTGAGGATAAAATGAGATCATATTTCTAAAGGCATTTAGTAAGATGGACCAAAGAAAAGGTGTAGGTGAGAAATGTACAAGACTGGAGAGATAGATTGATAAGGATTTTAAATGCCAAACAGAAGAATTTTTCTTTGTTCTCAATCATAATAGGGAACACTGTAATTCATTGAGGAGGGAAAAGCTGCAGTGACACTCATGTTTTAGGAAAATCACAATAATGACCTAAGTAACAAAGGCTTACATATCATCTCTCCTTTATTTCTATACTGTATGCACTAGTGTAAGCTGTAACAAAATATATTGTTCACACCTGTGAATGGACCCAATGGGTACCACATATCTATGTAAGAGAAAGCATGGCATATTAGGTAGAACATGGGCCTTGGAGTCAGGAAGACTCATCTCTGATACATAAGGTTGTGTGACCCTGGGTAAGTCACTTGATTTTTAATTGCTCTAAGTAACTACCTAATAGTGTAAGCTCCTTGTGATTATGAATTCTTTCTTTTTTGTGCTTGTGTTATGAGTGGCCTTGTACTTAATAAGACTTTTTGATTGATTGACTATAAGTTGAAGAGAAGTTATTGCTAGAATTTTCTCACCAACAATAGATTTTTTGGTGTGTAGATAGTGATTATTATCACCTCACTCAAATCAATTGATGTGTTTATCATGGCATCACCTCCCTGATGTCATGGTCCTCTTAGAGAATGAAGGACAAAACAATAGCAAAAGTGACAGATAGATAGATGAATGGATGATAGACTGATAGATGGAGAGATAGAGAAAATAAGTAGGGAAATAGGTAGATGGAGAGAGTGAGAGAATGAGAACGACTTTGTGTTTGTGTGTGTGTGTGTGTGTGTGTGTGTGTGTGTGCACACGCGTGCGAAGGTTTACAATTCTTTTATCATTATTTCCTTTGATTCAGGAGAAATCTATTGCCATAAGTTTTGGATCTGTTAAGGGACACAGGGAGCCAAATGTAGCCTGCATCTCAGAATAGTGGCCAGGATTGGGTAGAAAATTTGACAGCTCAGCTGCACAGAAGTGATTGGTGAATGAGACTGACAAGGGAGAGAGTGTATTAGAGAAGAGATCTATAGGGGAAAAATTCCCAAAGGGAAAACATGGATAAGGCAGAAAAGAAGCATTAGAGAAGAAGCCAAATGGGAATAATAGTTTTGGAATAAAAATCTTGGAAAAATAATGCATTTGGAAAAGTCTTTTGATACTCCTGGGTCTCAGTTACCTGTATAATGTGAGGCTGGACTAGACTCTAAGACCTAATCCAACTGTAAGTTTGTAATTTTATTAAGAAGGAGGAAAAACAAGGAGATCATGGTGTTTCTGAAGCCAAGAGGGCAGGAAATATTCAGTAGGAGGGATTAAAAACAGATAAAGATCAGAAGACTGAGGAAAAAGCTACTGGAACTGGTGAAAAAGAAGAAACTGTTCATCAGTTAGTAGCAGAAAGTATCCAAATTTTCCCTTAACAGATGGGACAGAATCTCAAATATGATCCATATGAATTCTGGGCAAGCCTCTGAGATGCAAATTCCTATGTTAAGGTAGACAATTTTGAGAAACACCAGAAATTTAGACAGGGTCCAGAAGTTTAGACATGGTCCACAATTCCTGGGGCACTCTTACTGATAGTGTGGCTATTGTTGCCATTCACTTCATTCTTCTCATACTTGTAAAAAAATTCATTTCTTTCTTTTTTTTTACATTTTGAGTTCTAAGCAGACTCCATCCCTCCCAACACTACTAGATAAGTCCATCATTTGACACAGATATATCTGTGAAATGATATGCACTTCCACATATCTGTTTTTTCTCTAGTGGTGGCTAACATCTGCCTTTCTAGGCCCTTCGAAATTGATTTAAATATTCATATTACTCAGAATAGCTTATTCATGAATTGAGCACTATTACTATTACTTTATACAATGTTATACTTGTTTCATTCTGCATTATTTCATACAAGTCTTTCCATGTTTTTCTAAAATCAACTTGCTCATCATTTCTTATTGCACAGTAATATTCCATACAGTCATATGCCACAAATTATTCATCCATTTCACAATCAAGGGGCATACTTTCAATTTCCAATTCTTTGTCAGAAAGAAAATGTCTAAAATAGGTTGGAATATATAGGGGTTTTCCACTTTTCCTTTTTCCCTATTTTCATTGGGGGGGGGGGAAGATGTAATATTAGTATTAATAGATCAAAGGGTATACAAGGTTTAAATACTCTTTGGGCATAGCTCCAGATAGTTCTCCAAAATGGTGAGATTAATTCCTAGTTCCACACAACCCTAGTTCCACTGACAGTATTACTGTCTCAATTTTTTCACATGTCTTCCAAACATCTTTTAGCCAGTAGGATAGATATGAAATGGTATCTCAAAGTTGTTTTAATTTGCATTTCTCTAGTCAATATGATTTAGAACACTTTTTTCTTATGACTATATATGGCTAGGATTTCTTCTTCTAAAAACTTCCTGTTCATATCATTTGGCCACTTATCAGTTGGGGAGTGACTCATATTTTTTATAAATTTAAAGAAGTTCTCTATATATTTGAGATGTGAGGCTTTTATCCAAGAAGCTGTCTATAAAAAATTCCCCCAAATTTTCTGCTTTCTTCTAAACTTGGCTAGATTGGCTTTATTTGTAAAAAAAAAATTTCAAAATTTAATGTAATCAAAATTATTCATTTATATTCTACAGTGTTCTCTCTTTCTTTATACACATATCATTTCCTATCCTCTCAAGTCTGATAGACAATATGTCCCATGTTCTAATTTACTTATGATATCCCCCTTTATGTCTAGTATCTATTTTGGTAGATCCATCTTATCTTGGTAAAATAGGAGATAGCATGTGAATTGAACTTTAAAGGAACATAGATCCTAAGAGGTGAAGTTGAGAAGGAAGTGCATTACAGGCATGAGAAACAGCCTAGGCAAATATATGGAGGCAAGAAATGAAAGACCAAGACAATGGAAAACTGAGTTGGCATGAAACATATATTATATGAAGGGGCATGATGTACAGCAATTCTGATGGAGTAAGGGGGAGGATGACTATAAATTGTTTTATATGATAAACTGAAGTTTAGATATAGAGATGCTGCTCTATATCTAGCTTCTGCCAATCTCCTTTCCAGTTTTCCCCACAATTTTTTATCAAATAGTGTGCCCTTATCTCCAAATCTTAAATTTTTAAACTTATCAAACATAAAATTGTCATAATAATTTATAGCTATGCATTGTACATCTACTTGATTTCATTAATACAACTTTTTATTTCTTAGCCAGCACCAGATAGTTTTTATAATCCTCATCATAGAATACATTTAAAATCTGGTACCTCTAGACTTCCTTTAATTTTTTTCATTAATTCCTTTGATATTCTTGAAGTTTTGTTTTTTCAAATGAATTTTATTATTACTTTTCTAGCTCAATAAAATATTTTTTGCAATTTAATTAAAATGGCATGGAATAATAGATTAGGTAGAAATATCATTTTTATTATATTGACTTGGTCCACCCATAAACACAATATTTTTCCTATTATTTAAATCCGATTATATTTGCATAATTTTTAATTATTACGTTCATCTATTTACTGGGTATGGTTTAGCAGGTATATGGCCAGATATTTTATAATGTTCATAGTTATTTTAAAGAAATATCTCTTACTATTTCTTCTTGCAGGGCTTTGTTGGTGTTGTAGAGAAATGCTGATGATTTATATGCATTCATTGTATAACTGCAACTTGCTAAAATTATTAGTTGTTTCAATTTTTTTGTCAAATCTTTAGAATTTCCAGGTATATCATATAGTCCACAAAATATAGCTTTACTAACCCACTGTCCACTCATAATTCCTTCCATTTCTTTCTCTTTTCTTATTTATATTTTAAGCATTTTGGGTATAATTTTGAATAATATTGATGATAATGGGTATCCTTATTTCACTCTTTATTGAGAAGGTTCCTAGCTTATCCCCATTACAAAAAATGCTCACTATATTGGTTTGGATAGATGTTCCTTATCATCTTAAAGAAAAATACATAAACATATGCTTTCAAGTGTTTATAATAGGAACAATTTTTTTCCCAATGTTTATTCTACATCTATTGCTATTGTTATAATTTTTGTTATATTTGTTATTGGTATAATCAATTATATTGATAGTTTATTATATTGAACCATTCCTGTATTTCTGATATAAATCCCACTTAATCAAAATATATAATCTTTGTGATATATTGTGGTAGTCTCCTGGCTAGTATTTTATTTAGGATTTTTTGCATCATAATTCATGAGCAAAATTGATCTGAATTATTTTTTCTCTGTTTTTGCTCTTTCTGGTTTAGGTACCAGAACAGTATTTCACTAAAGAAGTTTCCTAAGATTACTATTCATCTTTTATTCTAAATAATTCATTTAATGTTGGATTTACTTGATCTTTAGATTTTGGTAGAATTCACTTGCAAATTCATTTGGTCCTGATGTTTTTTCCTTAGGAAACTCATTCATGGTCTTTTCAATTTCTTTTTCTAACATATGTTTATTTAGACATTCTAAACCCTCTTCCATTAATCTAGACAGGTCATATTTTTGTAAATATTCTTTCATTTCATTTAAGTTAAACTAAATAATTCCAAATAATTGCCTTAATTTCATTTTCAATAGTTATGTGTTCACTATTATCATTTTTTGATACTAGTAATTTGGTTTTCTTCCTTCTTTTTTTTAATTTATTTTTTATTCTCATTCTGTACAAATGTTTTTTTACATTAATAAAATATTCTTGTTTACAAGTAAACAAAATACCCCTCCTTCCCCATGAATATAGATAGACTTGCTTGGGCAAAAAAAGTAAAGGGGAGGGAAAAAAATTAAAATAAAAAAATAATAGTAATAATTGTAGGTATGGCCAGGTGGCGCAATGGACGAAGCATCAGTCCTGGAGCCATGAGCACCCGAGTCCATATGCAGCCTTGTAAACCCAACAATCACCCAGCCGTGTGACATGCAAGCCACCCGATCCCCACTGCCCTGCAAAAAACAAAAAAAAAGAAAGAAAAAAAAGACCCAAAATAAAATAAAATAGTAATAATAGTAGGGGTGGCTGGGTGGCAGACAGAGCATTGGCACTTGAGCCAGGAGCACCTGGGTCCAAAACCGGCCCCAGACACCCAAAGATCACCCCGCTATGTGGCCCCAGGCAGGCCATCCAGCCCCACTTGCCCTGCACCCTCCCCCAAATAATAATAACAAAAAATGTGCTTGAGTCTTTGTTCCAACACCAACAACTCTGTCATGGGTGGATCTCATTCTTTATGATAAGTCCATCACAAAAGTTATTTCCATATTTTTTCACTGTTGCCATTGCTGATCGCAACTCCCTCCTTTCTTATTTCTCCACTACCATGTACTCTATTTTCTCTCTCTTTTCACTCTGACTCTGCTGTAGGGTCACCGAGTGGTGCAGCAGACAGATCCTTGGTCCTGGGGCCAAGAAGCCCTGAGCCCCCATACCACCCCTTAGGCCCAAAATCCACCTGGCCCTGTGGTCCTGGGCAGGCCTTCCAATCCCAGCCCCTTGCAAGAAGTAAGAAAGAAAATGTGTTATATCTGGCCACTATCCCCCCATGGTCCATCCTCTCCTCCTTTATTCACATCCCCACCTCTTCCCCCTGCTCCTCACTCCTTCTTACTCCAGATGTCTATACCCCATTGAGTATATATGCTGTTTCCTCTCCTAGCCATCTCTGATGAGAGCAAAGTTTCCCTCATTCCCCCTTGCCTTCCCTCTTCCATATCATTGCAATAGCTCATTGTAATAAAAAAAAATCTTATGTGAAATATCTTGGACTATTCCCCCTCTCCTTTTTCTTTCTCCCATTCCATTTCCCTTTTTTGTCTATTGACTCCATTTTTACACCATATTTTATCTTCGAATTCAGCTTTCTCCTGTGCTTCAACTATAAAACCTCTCTCTACCTGCTCTATTAACTGAGAAGGTTCATATGAGTATTATCAGTGTCATTTTTCTATGCAGGAATACATGCAGTTCATCCTCATTAAGTCCCTCATATTTCCCCCCTCTCCTCCAATCTCCATGCAACACCTGAGTCCTGTATCTGAAGATCAAACCTTCTGTTCAGCTCTGGCAAGTCCAAAAGGAACATTTGAAATTCCCCTGGTTCATTGAAAGTCCATCTTTTTCCCTGGAAGAGGACATTCAGCCTTGCTAGGTAGTTCATTCTTGGCTGCATTCTAAGCTCTTTTGCCTTCCGGTATATTGTATTCCAAGCCCTATGAACTTCCAGTGTAGCTGCTGCTAAGTCCTGTGTGATCCTGACTGCAGCTCCACAATATTTGAACTGTGTCCTTCTGGCTGCTTGTAATATTTTCTCTTTGACTTGGGAGTTCTGGAACTTGGCTATAATATTCCTAGGGGTTGTTTTTTTGGGATTTCTTTCTTGGGGGGATCGGTGGATCCTCTCCATTTCTATTTTGCCCTCTGCTTCTAGAATATCAGGGCAATTTTCCTGTAGTAATTCTTTGAAAATGATGTCAAGGCTCTTTTCCTGATCATGATTTTCAGGTATTCCAATAATTTTTAAATTATATTTCCTAAGTCTGTTTTCCATATCAGTTGTTTTTTCAATGAGATATTTCACATTTTCTTCTAATTTTTCATTTTTTTTTGTTTTGAAGTATTGATTCCTGATTTCTGTTAAATTCATCAATCTCCCTTAATTCTATTCTTTGTCTGAAGGATTTGTTCTCCTCAGAGAGTTTTCTTATCTCTTTTTCCAGCTGGCCAATTTTGCTTTTTAAAGCATTCTTCTCCTCAATAACTTTTTGAACTGTTTTATCCATTTGACCTAAACTGGTTTTTAGCATGCTATTTTCTTCAGCATTTTTTTGGATTTCCTTGACTAAGCTGCTGACTTTATTTTCATGTTTTTCCTGCATCTCTCTCCTTTCTTTTCTCAGTTTTTGTTCCAACCTGAGCCCAATTTCTGTTTTTCTTGGAATCTTTAGATGCAGGAGCTTGTGCTGCCTCATCTTCAGACTGAGTATTTTGAATCATCTTGGGCTCATTTGCAAAATATTTCTCAATAGTCTTTCTTTTGTTTCTTTGCTTGCTCATTTTCCCAGCCTGGGCCTGGTTTGAGGGTGCTTCCTGAGCTTTTGGGACACTCCCACAAGAGACTCAGTGTGTGAGGCTCTGTCCTCCCTCCTGGTCTGTGAATGACCATAAGCACCCCCCTCTGCCACGGGGCCGAGGTGGGGGGACCCTGTTGTTCTATGGGGGGGCCTAGACTGGGATCAGGATCTGAATGTGGTCAGAGCCCCAGAGTCCTGTTCCAGAGGCAGAGGACAGAGCTCTGCAGTCTCTCTTCACTCTCCTCCCTCAGCTCAATGGACTCATGCCCTGGGGGCTCCCCCTGCTTTTGTTTCCTGGATCAGGGCTGGGGAAAGACCAAGCTACTCCCTGTGTGCCCCGAGGGCTGGGCTCCAAGTGCTTGATCTGGCAGAGGTCCCCCACTGCTCCCCCACATTGTGCCCAGTGCTCCTCATTGTACAGCTCAGGAGACTCCCCCGTTGCTGTGAGCTGAGACCCCCAGCACCCTGGGGCTGCCTCCGGGAGGCTGAAGTTCTTTGGCTCTGGCGGGCCACCCCTCTGGCAGGCCGCCTCTCCCATCCCAGGGAGCAGAGCCTTTCTGCTCTTTTCCAGGTTACCTTGAGTAGGAGAACTGCCTCACTGGGTCCCTTTGTGGGTTCTGTCTCTCGAAAGTTTAGTTAGAGTCCTTTGCTGATGAATTTCATCAGAGAGCTCCTAAGACTGGATCCTTTCTTGTGGCCATCTTGGCTCCGCCTCCTCATTCAATCCTCTTCTTTCTTTTTAAAATAATATTAACCAATAGTCTATTTTATTGGTTTTTATTGTGTTATTTTCATAGCCAAAACTCCTAATTTTATTCATTAATTCAAAGGGCTTTTTATATTTAATTTTATTAATTTCACCTTTAATTGCAAAGATTTCCATTTGAGTGCTTAATTGGGGATTTTCATTGTTATTTTTATGGGGGGGGGGGGTTGCAAGGCAATGGGGTTAAGTGGCTTGCCCAAGGCCACACAGCTAGGTAATTATTAGGTGTCTGAGACCAGATTTGAACCCAGGTACTCCTGACTCCAGGGCCGGTTAATTGGGGATTTTTAATGGTTGTTTTTCCTAGCTTTTTAAATGGGATACTCAGTTCATTGATCTTATTTTTCTCTATTTTATTGATGTAAGCATTTAGAGATACAAATGTCTCTCTAATAATTGCTTTTGCTACATCCTATAAGTTTTATATGTTGCCTCATAGTTATCATTATATTTAATAAAATATTTATTGTTTCCATGATTTATTCTTTAACATATTCTTTAAGATTAGGTTATTTAGTCTCTAATTAATTTTTAATTAACCTCTGCTTTTTTTTGCTAAATATAATTTTTATTACATTTAAACTTTTTTTGGTTTTGCAAAGCAATGGAGTTAATTGACTTGCCCAAAATCACACAGCTAGGTAATTATTAAGTTTCTGAGGTTGTATTTGAACTCAGGTCCTCCTAACTCCAGAGTCAGTACTCTATTCACTGTGCCACCTAGCTGCCCCTATTGCATTTAAGCATGAAGCTTTCATACCTTAATAAAGGTGTCATGTAGTACTGAGAAAAAGGTATATTCTTATCTATCTACATTCATTTATCTTAGCTATCTTTCATATTTAACTTATCTGAGATTTTTATCATTTTCTTGACTTTTTTCTTATTTATTTTTTCATTAGATTTATCTAGTTCTGATTGGGGACAGTTAAAGTTTGCCTGTTATTATAGTTTTGCTATTCATTTCTACTCATAAATCATTTACTTTTTTCTATTAAAAATGTTATGCAATAGCTTATATCTATATATATATATATTTAGAGAGAGTATTGATATTACTTCATTATCTTAAATATAATGGTACCTTTTAATATAATACAGTTTCCCTATTCATCTCTTAAGTAAATGAATCAAGCTAGAATTAGTTACTGGGAGAAATATCAACAGTCTCAATATGCAGTTGATAACTCTAATGCTAGAAAGTGAAGAATTAAGAAGTCTCTTGATGAAGATTAAAGAGGAGAGTTTAAAAGCTGACATATAGTTAAACAGCAAAAAATCTAAGATCTTGGCAACTGATCCAATCACTTCCTGGCAAATAGAAGGAGAAGAATTTTTTTTTATACTTTCAGGAACTAAAATCACCGGAGACAGTGACTGCAATCACCAAATTAAAAGATGTTTGCTTCTTGGAAGAAAAACATTGGCAAAACTGGACAGCATACTAAAAAATAGAGATAGATTCCTACTGACAAAGGATTACATAGTCAAAACTATGGTTTTTAACATCAGAAATGCATGACTATGAGAATTGAGCTATAAGGAAAGCTGAGCACCACAGAAAGAACACTTTTGATATGGAAAGATTGTTGAGAGTCCCTTGGACAGCAAGGAGATAAAGCCAGTCAATACTTAAAGAAATTAATTCAGACTATTCATTGGAAAGTCAAATACTGAAGCTGAAGTTCAAATACTTCAGTCACATAATGAGAAGATGGAATTTATTGGTATTGTTGCTGGTACTGAAAAAGATAAAAGGTAAAAGAAAAGGGGATAGCAAAAGAAGGTGGTGTCATGAAAAGAATGAATATGAACTTGGACAGACTTGAGAAATTGGAGGGCATGATTTAGCTTATGTGATCACAAAAGGGTGAATATAATTGTACAACTAAACAAAACAACTTTTGTCTTTAGCTTTGTCTGGGATCATGATTGATACCCCTGCTCTTTTTTTTTAACATCAGCTGAAGCATAACAGATTATATTCCCATCCTTTATTTTTACTCTATATCTTTCATTTTTAAATGTGTTATTTTAAAAATAATACATTGTCAAATTTGGGGTTTTGATTCATTCTGCTATCTGGTGAGCTCATTCCATTCAAATTCCAAATTGTAATTACTAGTTGTGTATTTCCCTCCTCTCTCTCTCTCTCTCTCTCTCTCTCTCTCTCTCTCTCTCTCTCTCTCTCTCTCTCTCTCTTTCTCTCTCTCTCTCCCCTACCCATTCCACCTCAAAAGTCCAATTTACTTCTGACCATTGCCTCATAAATCACAAACCCTTCTAAGAGTCCCTCCATTAATCTATCCCTTTGAACTCCTATTTCTTTTTTTTATCAGTCATTGATGTATTATTTATTGAAAATAAGATATAGTCTTCAAAGAACAACATGAATCATTAATGGATAATAAATTTTTTAAAATAGTTTATTTATTTGTTTTTCCAACTACATGCCATTGTAGCTTTTATCCATCTTTCCTTGCAAGGTTTTGAGTTTCACATTTTTCTCCTTCCCTCCCTCCCCTCCTTCCTCATGACAGAAAACAATAAGATATAGTCTTCATTTATAACCACACTAAACAGTAAGTCCATATTGATCATGTTGTAGGAGAATAATCAAATCCAAATGGAAGAAAGAAAACATTAGTGAGAAAAAACTTACAATATATGCCAACTTTTTAAATTTAAGGATAATAAGCTTTGGTCTTCACTGAAGCACCACAGTTCCTTCTCTGGATGTGGATGGTATTTTCCATCATATGTATTTTAAAATTGTCTTTGATTATTGTACTCCTGAAATGAACAAAGCTATCATAGTTGATCATCACCCCATGTTGTTGATGTACACAATATTCTGCTGGTTCTGCTCATTTCACACAGCATCAATTTATGTAAGTCTTTCCAGGATTTTCTGAAATCCTTTCCCTCATGATTTCTTATAGAGAAATAGTGTTCCATCACATATATAGATATATACCACAATGTGTTCAAACATTCTTCAACTGATGGGCATCTCCTCAAATTCTAATTCTTTACCATGCCACTATAAAAAGAACTGCTACGAATATTTTTGTACAAGTAGGATCTCTTCAGGATACAGACCCAGTATGGGTCCAGTGAATTGGCTGACTTCTTAAAGATATTTTGAGACATATGTTTACAGTATGTGGCTTTGATATCTATTAATGCATGAATGAAGCAAGCTTCTGATGTATAATCCTGGCCCCCAAGTCATGTCTTGCTAGATATTGGTGGATTCTAAGATTTTTAAACTTGCATTAATAGGATTAGCATGGATTCTATGCAAAATCTACATTAATGCAGATAGAATGCTTCTACCATTTTTGATGGAAATGAATGGGTCTTGAATTATCATTAAAACCTCTCTATTTTTGTAAACAAATGTCATTTATTTTATGTCTCATTTTTAACATATTGTAGCTGAGTTCAAATGATTATCACTAATGAATGGCCTTTTGATTCAATTCTTATTTTAAACTGTTCCATGAGATCCAACTGGAGGTAAATCATTTTTAATTATTGACTAAATCCAGTTGAGTGTCCCTATTATCCACCTCTATTACTATTCTGTGAAATGGGTGTCTGACCTCAAGCATGTACTTTCAGAACAACAATCCTTTCTTATTGTCTTTTTTTCTATTTTTAGGGGTTTTTTTTGCAAGGTGAATGGGGTTAAGTGGCTTGCCCAAGGCCACCCAGCTAGGTAATTATTAAGTGTCTGAGACTGGATTTGAACCCAGCTACTCCTGACTCCAAGGCCAGAGCTTTATCCACTACACCACCTAGCTGCCCCCTTGTCTTTTTTTTTTCAAAGAAATATTATGCTTTCAATAGCTACCTTGGGGAGATACGCCCTGAGTTTCCTTAATATTGTATGATTTTTTCCTTTGGAAACTTGCCAAATCTGCTTCCATAATAAAGCATTGACATTACTTTAAACTTGCTCTTCATCCTGTACTTTGACTTCAAGATGTTGGGAAGACTCTGGACATAACACAACCACATCATTCTCCTTGATGGCTTTATGCTTCATCTATGTTGAGGTTCGTTCTCTCTCTCTCTCTCTCTCTCTCTCTCTCTCTCTCTCTCTCTCTCTCTCTGTGTGTGTGTGTGTGTGTGTGTGTGTGTGTGTGTGTGTGTGTATGTGTTCTGGGTAGTATCATGGCCACTGCCCACTAGAAGTCAATTCTATTTGGTATTGGGTTCCTGGTCATGTATATGGCACCAAGTCACCTATTTAACAGAAACTTTCAAGATTGATAAGTAAGACTTCTGTTCCATATATTTATTGCATAGACACATTCTCAAAAGAGGGAGTACTTTCAAAATGAAAAATCAGATATAAGCTAGGTTTTTATTTTAATTTTTTTTCATTGGGGTGCAGGTTTTAAAGATAACAAAAAGAAAGAGAGTTGATAAGGCATCTTTTATTGGAATGAAAAGAAGTAAGCAAAAGCCCAGAAAGAAGATCAGATAAGAATATTCCTAAATCAGTCCTCTGAAACCAAATATTATGCCTAATGCTGCTTCCATTTCAAATACCTATAGAACATTATTATTTTTGCCCTCTCCAAAAGTCTGCTCTTAAGGTCAAATAGCTCCAGTTTCTCTAACTGATTTTCATTGGCCTGAATTTGTGACTCTGCACCACTTTCATTGCTCTCCTTGGGGCACTGGCTAACTTGTCTATGCCATTCCTAAGAATAGCAGCAAGAAAGGGGCAGCTAGGTGGTGTAGTGGATAAAGCACTGGCCTTGGAGTCAGGAGTACCTGGGTTCAAATCCAGTCTCAGACACTTAATAATTACCTAGCTGGGTGGCCTTGGGCAAGCCACTTAACCCCATTTGCCTTGCAAAAACCTAAAAAAATAATAATAGCACCAAGAACAAAATACAATATTCCAGATGAGGTCTGACCAAAAAAAGACAGAAGGATCATGACCATCTGTTTCATGGAGGTTGTGAAGGACTTGAAGGACAGGGAATGTATGATTAGACCAAGAGGGAACCTGGGAATGGACTGGTGAAATAGAATCAGATCACACAGGTAAGGGAAATAATTTCAATGAGGAAGAAAAAATGGGATTTGCTTGAAAATAAGGTCTGGCTAACTTTGGTTTAAAAGAGAAATTTCCAGAAGCTAGAAGCAAGGCCGAAAAAAAGTGCAATGACAAAAGAAAAACTGTACCATAAATTCTTGGGCTCAGAAGGCTAGTGGGGGAAACCAAGGACAACAAAACTAGAGGGTTTTCAGAGTTATAGTGAAAGAAAATGGATCAAAGCAGGAATATAATCTTTGCTTGCAGTGAATGGAATGATAATAATTGACAACAGAGAAAAGGCAGAGCTGCTCCAATTTTGTTTCTATTTTCTCTGTTAAGGAAAATTACCTTTACACAGGAAAAGGCAGAACAAAAATGACTCACAGAGAGATGAGACCCAAGATAAGCCAGAGAGCACCTAGCTGCCCCTGATGAATCCAAATTACCTGGCCCAAATAAATTACATCATTGAATTAGGAAAGAAGTGGCAGATGCCAGTACTGAGCTTTAGGTGCAAGACATGAAAAATGAAATCAGGGAAGGAAAAATGGTAGTGTGAATATCAAAAAAGATCAAAGAGCAGAGTCTGCAGTGTATAGGTCAGAAAGCTTAGCTTGTTTTCCTGGGAATTTTCTAGATCACATCATTAAAGAGATGACTGGTCAATATCCAGAAACAGAAGCATTAATTACCAAAAGCCAGCCTGGCATCACGAAGCCCAGATCATGCCAGACTTTCATTTCCCTCTAGACAGAATTATTAAACCAACAGATGAATGGAATGTTGTTGATATTGCTTACCTATATTATAGCCAAGTTTTTGACAAAATGTCTCCTACCATTTCTGCTTATGAGATAGTAACAAACTTGGCCTATGAATTCAGATAGATTCAGAAGTGCTTGGACAGTCAAATTCAAAAAGGAGATGATAACAGTGCCTTGAGAACACGAAGTGAGGTCTCCAATGGAATACCCTAGGGATCTCTGCTTGACCTATAGCTACTTAATATTTTTATCCATGACTTCATTTTTTTAGGTTTTTGCAAGGCAAATGTGGTTAAGTGGCTTGCCCAAGGCCACACAGCTAGGTAATTATTAAGTGTTTGAGGTCAGATTTGAACCCAGGTACTCCTGACTCCCTGACTCCAGGGCCAGTGATTTATCCACTGTGCCACCTAGCCGCCCCTATCCATGACTTCATTAAAGGCAAAGATATTATGCCCAATGCTCTCACAAAACTCAGAAAGCAAGCTTTTGTACAATGTTGCAATTTGTCCTAAGAAGGCAATTTTAAGACTGATGCCAGGAAAAACCTCCTATCAGACAAAGTGTCCTGAAGTGCAATGGGCTGCCTAAGTGGTGATGGAATTCTCCTTCTTGGATATCTTTAAGTAAAGGCTAGAAAGACAATTATGGAGCATGTTACAGAGGGGACTGTTTTTGGATGTGGATTCAACTATAGGCCACAGGTCTCTTCCAAGAGTCTATGATATTCAATAACCTAAATTTGATAAAAGTGAAGATCCAGTAGAACCTTGATAGGCTAAAGAATGAGGCTAAACCTACTAAATTGAAGTACAAGAGTGGAAAACATAAACTCTTGCTTTTGGATTGTTAAAAACTTCAACTTTTTAAGTATTAGATTGAGGTGGCATGGATGGACAGTAATTGTTCTCAAAAAAAAGAAATGGTGCTCTTAGTGGACTCCAAGATAAATATCAACCTGCAGCATGATGTGGCAATCAAAAAATTAATGCCATCCTGGGCTGCATTGAGAGATACAGAACTTCCCAGGAAATAGCAGTGATTCTTCAGTTATTTTTTCATCATGCCTGACTCTCTGTGATGCCATATGGGATTTTTCTGGGCAAAGATAATCCAATAGTATGCCATTTCCTTCTTCAGTTCATTTGACAGATGATATTTGACAGTGGCATACTTCTAACAAAGTGTCCCACTATTACTACTTAGGTTACTAGGGGAAAACCACAGGAACCTATTCTCATATAGTTTTCTTTCTTTTTTTAGTTTTTGTAAGGCAATGGTGTTAAATGGCTTGCCCAAGGCCATACAGCTAGGGAATTATTGTCTGAGGCCAGATTTGAACTCAGGTGCTGCTGACTCCAGGGCCTGTGTTCTATCCACTGCACCACCTAGCTGCTCCCTCATATATAGTTTCTAATGAGAAGCAGTCCAATTATCAAATACCCATGAGAAAAAGTGATCATTCATGCTCATTTTTGTTGTTGTTCAGTTATTTTTAGTTATATCTGATGCTTCATGACCCCAATTAGGATTTTCTTGACAGAGATACTGGAGTGGCTTGCCATTTTCTTTTCCAGTTTATTTGACAGATGAGAAAACTAAGACAAATAGGCTTAGGTGACTTGTCCAGGACCATATAGCTAGTAAATCTGAATCAGGATTTGAGCTATAAAAGATGAGACTTCCTAATTCCAGGTCCCATACTCTATCCACCTAAGTGACTCAAGTTCACAAGAGCTCCAGAAACTCAGATCTGGAATAAATATTTATTTCTATTGCACTCTATTTATACCACCTCATCTGGTGTTGCTAACAAGGACCAGAAGAGCAGCTCTCTGACTTTGTGTTTCATTTAATTGAAAATGTTTTCTAGTATGGGATTTCCTTCCAGCTGAATGAGTGTAATATATGAATCCCACTAACCACACAAAGAATTGTTTTAATACTAAATGTTTCACCAACCCCCAACACTTCTACTAAGAAAGTAAGGAAAAATTCTGAAAAATGAAGAAACCCTTAGAGATCTCCTCCAAATCTCAGAAAGATAAAAAAATTGGTTTTTTTTGTTTTAGACAGGAGAAAAAGAAGGTAGGGAATAGAAGGTAGAGAAGGAAAGATTGTGATTCTGTTGACTTCATTTAGGAAAACAGTGAGTCACGAAAATTCCTTATTCTGAGAAATTGTAACTCAATTGGGCTGCTTATAGGAAGTCTTTCTTTCTTTCATTTTTTGAATTATAAAGATTTTATTTATTTTGAGTTTTACAATTTTCCCCCAATCTTACTTCCCTCCCTCCACCCCCCCACCTCCACTGGCAATTTGCCATTCTTTACATTGTTTCCATGTTGTACATTGATCCAAATTGAATGCGAGAAGAAAGAAATCAGATCCCTAAGGAAGAAACATAAAGTATAAGAGATAGCAAGATCAGACAATAAGATATCAGGTATTTTTTCCTAAATTAAAGGTAATAGTCCTTGGTCTTTGTTCAAACTCCAGTTCTTTCTCTGGATACAGATGGTATTCTCCATCACAGACAGCCCCAAATTGTCCCTGATTGTTGCACTGATGGAACGAGCAAGTCCATCAAGGTGTTGCTGTTAGGGTGTACAATGTTTTTCTGGTTCTGCTCATCTCACTCAGCATCAGTTCATGCACATCCCTCAAGGATTCCCTGAATTTCATCCCTCCTGATTTCTAATAAAACAATAGTGTCCCATGATATATGTATACCACAGTTTGCTAAGCTATTCCCCAATTGAAGGACATTTACTTGATTTACGATTCTTTTCCACCACAAACAGGGCTGCTATGAATATTTTTGTACAAGTGATGTTTCTACCCTTTTTCCTAATCTACCTAGTAGTGGTATTGCTGGATCAAAGGGTATGCACAGTTTTGTTGCCCTTTGGGTATAGTTCCAAATTGCTCTCCAGAAAGTTTGGAGTTCACAGCTCCACCAACAATGTATTAGTGTACCAGATTTACCACAACTCTTCCAACAATGATCATTGTCCTTTCTGAGCATACTGGCAAGGCTGAGATGTGTGACTTGGTATCTCAGAAAAATTTTAATTTGTATTTGTCTAATAAGTAATGATTTAGAGCAATTTTTCATAAGACTAAGGATTGCTTCGATCTCATCTGGAAATTGCCTTTGCATATCCTTTGACCATTTGTCAATTGGGAAATGGCTTTTTAAAAAAAATTTGACTCAGTTCTCTGTATATTTTAGAAATGAGTCCTTTGTCAGAAACACTAGTTGTAAAGATTGTCTCCCAGTTTAATACATTTCTTTTGATCTTGGTTACAGTGGTTTTGTCTGTGCAAAAGCTTTTTAATTTAATGTAATCAAAATCATCGTTTGTTTTTAGTGATCTTCTCCATCTCAGGAAGAATATTTATAAAGAGGGCAGGATGGATGGAATGAGGTAGGCCTCTGAATTCATCACTGCCAACCTTTCAAGTCACATAGGTTCAGTCCTTGGGAGTTCTTTTCTACTCTTCCTTCTACCTCACGGCATCCAATCAGTTGTAAAATATTTTACAATGAATATCTTTCACATCTGTCCCCTTTCCTCCACTTCTCTTTTTTTAATTTTTATTAAAGATATTATTTGAGTTTTACAATTTTCCCCCAATCTTCCTTTCCTCCCCCCACCCCACCCACAGATAGCACTCCATCAATCTTTACTTTGTTTCCATGTTGTACCTTGATCCAAATTGGGTGTGATGAGAGAGAAATCATATCCTTAAAGAGAACAGAATTCTCAAAGGTAACCAGATCAGACAATAAGATATCTGGGTTTTTTTCCTAATTAAAGGGAATAGTCCTTGTACTTTTTTCAAACTCCACAGCTCCTTATCTGGATACAGATGGTACTCTCCTTTGCAGACAGCCAAAAATTGTTACCAATTGTTACACTGATGGAATGAGCAAGTCCTTCAAGGTTGAATATCACTCCCATGTTGCTGTTAGGGTGTACAGTGTTTTTCTGCTTCTGTTCATCTCACTCAGCATCAGTTCATGCAAATCCCTCCAGGTTTCCCTGAAATCCTGTCCCTCCTGGTTTCTAATAGAACAATAGTGTTCCATGACATACATATACCAAAGTTTGCTAAACCATTCCCCAATTGAAGGACATTTATTGGATTTCCAATTCTTTGCCAACACAAACAGGGCTGCTATAAATATTTTTGTACAATTAATGTTTTTACCCTTTTTCCTCATCTCTTCAGGGTATAGACCCAGTAGTGGTATTGCTGGGTCAAAGGGTATGCACATTTTTGTTGCCCTTTGGGCATAGTTCCAAATAGCTCTCCAGAAGAGTTGGATGAGTTCACAGCTCCACCAACAGTGTAATAGTGTCCCAGATTTCCCACAACCCTTCCAACAATGACCATTATCCTTCCTGGTCATACTGGCCAATCTGAGAGGTGTGAGGTGGTCCCTCAGAGAAGCTTTAATTTGCATTTCTCTAATAATTAATGATTTAAAGCATTTTTTCATATGGCCTATGGATTGCTTTGATCTCCTCATCTGTAAATTGCCTTTGTATATCCTTTGACCATTTGTCAATTGGGGAATGACTTTTTGTTTTAAAAATAAGACTCAGTTCTCTGTATATTTTAGAAATGAGTCCTTTGTCAGAATCATTAGTTGTAAAGATTGTTTCCCAATTTACTACTTTTCTTTTTATCTTGATTACATTGGTTTTATCTGTGCAAAAGCTTTTTAATTTAATGTAATCAAAATCATCTAATTGGTTTTTAATGATGTTCTCCAACTCTTCCTTAGTCATAAACTGTTCCCCTTTCCATAGATCTGACAGGTAGACTAGTCCTTGATCTTCTAATTTGCTTATAGTATTGTTTTTTATGTCTATGTCCTGTAACCATTTGGATCTTATCTTGGTAAAGGGTGTGAGGTGTTGGTCTAATCTAAGTTTCTTCCATACTAACTTCCAATTATCCCAGCAGTTTTTATCAAAGAGGTAGTTTTTATCCCAGTGGCCGGACTCTTTGGGTTTATCAAACAGCAGATTACTATAATCCTCTCCTGCTTTTACACCTAGTCTATTCCACTGGTCCACCACTCTATTTCTTAGCCAATACCAAACAGTTTTGATGACTGATGCTTTATAATATAATTTTAGATGGGGTAGTGCTAAGCCACCTTCATTTGCATTTTTTTCATTAAGCTCCTGGCAATTCTTGACTTTTTATTTCTCCATATGAATATGCTTACAATTTTTTCTAACTCATCAAAGTAATTTTTTGGAATTTTGATTGGTAGGGCACTAAACAGATAGTTTAGTTTTGGTAGAATTGTCATTTTTATTATATTAGCTCTCCCTATCCATGAGCTGTTGATATTTGCCCAGTTATTTAAATCTGATTTAATTTGTGTGAGAAGTGTTTTAAAATTGTTTTCAAAAAGATTCTGAGTCTGTCTTGGCAAATAGACTCCCAAGTATTTTACACTGTCTGAGGTTACTATGAATGAGATTTCTCTTTCTAGCTCATCCTGCTGTTTCTTGCTAGACATATATAGGAAAGTTGAGGATTTATGGGGGTTTATTTTATAACCTGCAACTTTGCTAAAATTGCTAAGTGTTTCCAGCAGTTTTTTAGATGATTTCTTGGGATTCTCTAGGTAGACCATCATGTCATCTGCAAAGAGTGAGAGTTTTGTCTCTTCCTTCCCAATTCTAATTCCTTTAATTTCTTTTTCTTCTCTAATTGCTGATGCTAACATTTCTAATACAATATTGAATAGTAGTGGTGATAATGGGCACCATTGTTTCACCCCTGATCTCATTGGGAATGCCTCTAGCCTCTCCCCATTGAGTATAATGCTTGTTGATAGTTTCAGATAGATAATGCTAATTATTTTAAGGAACAGTCCATTTATTCCTACACTCTCTAGTGTTTTTAATAGGAATGGATGCTGTATTTTGTCAAAAGCTTTTTCAGCATCTATTGATATGATCATATGGTTTCTGATATGTTTGTTATTGATATAGTTGAGTATACTAACAGTTTTCCTAATATTGAACCAACCCTGCATTCCTGGAATAAATCCTACTTGATCATAATGTATTATCCTAGAGATGACTTGTTGTAGTCATTTTGCTAAGATTTTATTTAGGATTTTTGCATCTATATTCATGAGGGAAATAGGTCTATAATTTTCTTTCTCTGTTTTAACTCTTCCTGGTTTAGGTAGCAGTACCATATTGGTTTCATAGAAAGAGTTAGGCAGAGTTCCATCCTTCCCTATTTTTCCAAAGAGTTTATATAGGATTGGAACCAATTGTTCCTTAAATGTATGGTAGAATTCACTTGTGAATCCATCAGGCCCTGGAGATTTTTTTTTTAGGGAGTTCAATAATGGCTTGTTGAATTTCTTTTTCTGAAATAGGGTTGTTCAGGTATTTAATCTCTTCTTCATTTAACCTGGGCAACTTATATTTTTGTAAATATTCATCCATTTCACTTAGATTATCATATTTATTGGCATAGAGTTGGGCAAAATAATTTCAAATTATTACTTTAATTTCCTCCTCATTGGTGGTGAGTTCACCTTTTTCATTTATAATACTAGCAATTTGGTTTTCTTCTTTCTTTTTTTTAATCAAATTGATGAGAGGTTTATCAATTTTATTGGTTTTTTTCATAATACCAACTTTTGGTTTTATTTATTAGTTCAATAGTTTTTTTTGCTTTCAATTTTATTAATTTCTCCTTTAATTTTTAAAATTTCTAATTTGGTATTTGATTGGGGATTTTTGATTTGTTCTTTCTCTAATTTTTTTAGTTGCATGTTATTTCATTGATTTCCTCTTTCTCCAATTTATTCATATAAGCATTTAGAGCTATAATATATCCCCTGAGAGTTGCTTTGAATGAATACCATAGGTTTTGGTATGTTGTTTCATTATTATCATTATCTAGGATACAATGGTTAATTCTTTCTATACTTTGTTTTTTGGTCCACTCATTTTTTAAGATGAGGTTATTCAGTTTCCAATTTGCTCTGGGTCTATATCTCCTTAGCCCAGTATTGCATTGTGATCTGAGAAAGATGTATTCACTATTTCTGCCTTTCTGAAGTTGATCATTTGGTTTTTATGTCCTAGTACATGGTCAATTTTTGTATAAGTTCCATGTACTGCAGAGAAAAAGGTATATTCCTTCCTATCCCCATTCAGTTTCCTCCATAAGTCTACCATATCTAATTTTTCTAACAATCTATTTACCTCCCTAATTTCTTTCTTGTTTGTTTCATGATTGGATTTATCTAGATCTGATAGTGGAAGGTTGAGGTCTCCTACTAGTAGAGTTTTGCTGTCTATGTCTTCCTGTAATTCTTTCAGCTTCTCCTCTAAGAATTTGGGTGCTGTCCCACTGGGTGCATATATATATTCAATATTGAAATGACTATTGTCTATGGTACCTTTTAGGAGGATAAAGTTTCCTTCCTTATCTCTTTTAATGCTATCTATTTTTGCTGCTGCTTTGTCTGAGATAAGGATTGCTACCCCTGATTTTTTTACTTCAGCTGAAGCAAAATATATTTTGCTCCAACCTTTTACCTTTACTCTATATGTATCTCTCTGCTTCAAATGAGTTTCTTGTAAGCAGCATATTGTAGGATTCTGGTTTTTAATCCACTCTGCTATTTGCTTACATTTTAAGGGAGAGTTCATCCCATTCACATTCAAGGTTATGATTACTAATTCTTTATTGCCCTCTGTGCTATCTTCCCTCTGTTTGTATTTCCCCCCTTTCCTCCCCTTTTATCCATATTCCCCAGTATTTTGTTATTGAATACCACCCCCTTCAGTGTGTTTGCCCTCCTATATCACACCTTCCCCTTTCTTTCCCCTTTCCCTTTTCCCTTCCCTTCCTTTTGTTATTTCCCCTTATTTCCTCCACTCCCCTTCCCTTTCTCTGTCCCTCCCTCCCCTTTTACCCTTTTAAGACTTGAAAGGTTAGATGTTTTATAAGTTAACTGAGTATGTGTAGGTTGACTTTAAGCCAAGTCTGATGAGAAGGAGATTCAGGTGTTTCTCCTCTACTCCCTTCTTCCCCTCTATTACCATAGGGTTTTTTGTACCTCTTAGTGTAATGAGATTTGTCCCATTCAATCCCCTCCCTCCTCCTGTCTCTTTCCTGTCCCCTTTTTTGGGGAGGTAGTGTATTTTTTAGATCATTCTATCTAAGTCATAGAAAATTCTAAGTGTCTGTCCGTTCTAGTTCAGTATATTCTGTCCAATAGAGTCAAAATTCCTGAGAGTTATTAGAGTCTTTCTCCCCAGTGGAGTTAAAGCCAGTTACATCCCATTAGATATCAGTCTCATGGATAGATCATGGATGTCCATCATTTCTGGCTAGGTATATTCTCTCTATTAGAGTTACATTTCTCAAGATTTATGAGAGTCTCTTCCCCCCCCCCCCATGCTGGGATATAGCCAGTTTCAACTTGCTGGATTGCATTTTTTTTCTTTTACCACCACCCCCCCCCTTTTTTTAACCTTTTCATGTGTCTCTTGAACCTCCTGTTTGATGTCCAAATTTTCTGTTTAGCTCTGGTCTTTTCATCAGAAATTTTTGGAATTCTTCCATTTCGTTAAATGTCCATATTTTTCCCTGGAAGAGAAGGCTCAGCTTTGCAGGAAAGTAGATTCTTGGCTGCATTCCAAGCTCCTGTGCTCTTCGAAATATCTCATTCCAGGCCCTTTGATCCCTTAAAGTTGATGCAGCCAGGTCCTGCATAATCTTTACTGTGGCTCCTTGATATTTAAATTGTTTCTTTCTGGCTGCTTGCAGGATTTTCTCTTTTATCTGATAGTTCTGGAGTTTGGCCACAACATTCCTTGGTGTTTTCATTTTAGGATCTTTTTCTGGTGGGGATTGATGTACTCTTTCAATAACTACTTTGCCCTCTGATTCCATGATGTCAGGGTAGTTTTCCATCACCAGATCCTGTAATATTAAGTCCAGGCTTTTTTTCTCTTCAATGTTTTCAGAAAGTCCTATAATTTTCAGGTTGCCCCTCCTTGATCTATTCTCGAGGTCAGTGGTTTTGTTGATGAGGTATTTCATATTTGCTTCTATTTTTTCTAGTTTTTGATTTTGTTTAACTGACTCTTGCTGTCTCATGCAGTCATTAGTTTCTGTAGACTCCATTATTTTGCGGGGGGAGGAGTTTTCTTCATTAACCTTTTCCAATTGGTCAATTCTACTTTTGAAAGAGCTTTCCTTTTGACCAATTGAGGTTTTGAGAGAATTAATTTCTTTTTGCATTTGCTCATTTGAGGATCTGAGAGATTTATTCTCCTTTTGTGTTTGTCCAATTCTACTTTCTAAGGTTATGTTTTCTTGTTGCAAGGTATTAATTGTCTCCCCCAAATTTTCCAGTTGATTTTTAAACCCCCTCTTTATTTCTTCAAGGAAGTCTTTCTGTGCTGGAGACCAGATTGTATTCTCCTCAGATGTTCGAGGTCTCTCTGGGTTGGGGTCTTTCCCTTCCAGGAATTTTTCTATGGATCCACCTTTCTGCTGACCCTTATTCATTATGCTAAGACCTTGAGTTGGGTGGGGCTGGTTCACCTGGGCTTGGGATCTCTAAAGGTTTTACTGAGTGCAGTTTCTCTGGCTGGCCAGTAGGAGGTGCTGGTTGCTTTCTCTGGAGTGTCTGTGACCTTGGTTGAGAGGCCTTCTCCCTTTGCTTGAGGGAGGGAATTGGAGCTATTGAATTCTTTTGCCTTCAATCAATAGTGGGATTTACCCTGGCCTGAGGTCATTCCTCAGCTGGGCTGGTTCTTTTGTTCACATACCTGGGCCTGAGGCAGAAGTAATTTGCATTTGTTTGAGAAGAGGCCTCAGTGCAATGGAGGCATGGGCTCATAGTTTCTCAGTCCTGAGGAGCCCAGCTATGGTGTCCACAGCTCTCCTGCACCAGACCTCTCCCCACAGCCCCTTCCCCAAGCTCCAGGGGGACAGCACCAACACCAGGGCCTCTTCTTCCCAGTGGACCCATGCCCCCTTTGTCCAGCCCCACCACTGATCCAGCAGGTCCAGCTCTTGGGCCCTCAGACTCCGGGTTCCAATTCAGCTATTGATCTGGCTGATCCCAGGCTGATCTTCCCTCAGAGCTCAGACTCACCTGCCGGCACTCAGCCAAGGCTGCTGCAGGAGACAAATCCTGAGCTAGATTTTCCTCTCCTGGCTTTTCTTTTTGGGTTTCCTGGTTCGGACTTCTTTTAAGAGGTTTGTTTCAGGTGATAGATGTGGAAGAGATCAGGAGACTTTAGAACTGTGCCTGTCTTCTCTCCGCCATCTTGGCCGGCCCTCCACTTGTCTTGACACCATCTTCATTACAGCTATCATCACCTCTCACCTACTTAACTACAAGAGACTCCAAACTGGATCTCCTTACTTTCAGATTCTCCCTCTCTTACTAATCCTTTGCACTGATGTCAAAATAATGATCTTAAAGTACAAATGTCAGTATGTCATTTTTCTTTTGGATCCATATTGCCTCTAACACAAGGTCCTTTACCTTTATGTCAATGAATTTTAATTTTTAAAAAACTGATAACTGCATTTCAATAAAATTGGTATCTTTGGTTAATGTTATTTAGTCTTTCATTTTATTCATTTAAAAGCATTATTGTACAAAGTCACCATCGATTTTACCAGCCTGCCAAAGGAGTCTATTATCTAAAAAGGTGAAGAACTCCTGCTATGGTTTATGAGAGGAAGAGGAGGAGGAGGAGGAAGAGGAGGAGGGAGGAAGAGGAAGGAGGAAAGAGAGAAGGAGGAGGAAAAAATGTGGAGGAGGAAGGAGAGAGAAGAAGTAAGAAGAGACACAGAGAGAACAAAGGGCAACAGAAGAAGGGACAGAAAGAAGTAGAGATAGATGAAAATTTCTAGATCATACATGTGGTCTTTACTAAGAACATCACCTCCACTGCCTCCCCTTTAATAAGCTGGACCCTGTTCCTGGGCCCCTCAGCTTTTGCCTTATCTTGCTGAGGCCTGAGTCTTCAGTTTTTTCACTCCACGCCTTGAGCCATGGTACTTCCCTCTTTTGCCATGCCCTTTATATGTTTTCTTTCCCATTAGAATCAGAATCAGCTTCTTGAGGGCAGGGACTATCTTGCTTGCTTGCATTTGCATGCCTTGAACCCCACCCAATGTCTGGTACACAGGAAACACTTAACTATGGTTTCTAACCAGCCAGCTTAGACAATTGGCAATGCACATGAGCTGGTTTCAGAACTGAATAGGAGTAAAGAGGGCAACTTTGCCTTTGAGATGCTACATGATTCTTTTCATGATGGCCCTTGCCCTCTCCTCCCTGCACATACACCTAAAATTTCTCCATGAAACAAAAACCTGTCTTCCTATGACTAATATTTATCTAATGTCTTTGTAGGGCTGCTACTCATAGGATAGAACAGCCATGAAAAGTTAAATTGAAGACCATCCAAATGGCACTGAAGGCACTCTTGGTAGATACATGCATGTTACTATATGTTGAATCCCTTTCTTGACTCCCTTAATCTTCCCCAGGTGAGCATTGAAGGGGCAGGAGACAAGAATGACAAGGGAGACAAGTACTACATCAAGATCTTCAAGGTCTCCAAGTGCTCAGTTTGTTCACCAGAATACAATTGCTCAAATATCCTCTCCAGTTCCTGATCCACTCCCACTCCCATGGCACTTAGTAAAATAAGGCTCTGGTGCTTAAGGATACCAGGTGATGATAATTTACAGTGTTCCCCCATCTAACAGTCCCTAACAACTACACATCCCAGATTATGAATTATGAAGGAACTAAAGAAAGGATTTAATTATAAAATCTAAAATTAGAATGGTACTTCCAGGGTTAAGTCTGTTGTGCTCTGGTCACCTAGGAAATCTGGAAGACCCCTTCTCAGAATAATATTCTTTATGCATAAAATAAAAGTATAAACTTTCAGAGGAAATCAATTATATCAAAGTAAAATTATCAAAATATTTTAAAAATTAAAAAATAAGTTCCTGGACTCTAGGTTAAGGACCCCCAATCTAATTCAATCCCTCCATAGAATTCAAAACTGGATATCAAATCTATGCTGGAAGAACTCTAGGGTCTGGGAACTTACTTGGCAGAAATATCCCATTCCATTTCTAATGGTTCCAATTTTTAGGAAGTGTCCTTTCATGTTATTTCCCTGTTTAGTTGGTTTTCAGTCATGTCTGACTCTTTTTGACCCCATTTGGGGTTTTCTTGGCAAAGATACTGAAGTAGTTTGCCATTCCATTCTCTAGCACATTTCATAGATGAGAAAAAGAGGCAAATAGTACCTCCAGGTCTGGCACTCTATGCACTATGCCACCTGGCTGTCTCATGTCCTCATATTGAGATGATATGTGTCTACCTGGAATTCTGATTAAGTTCTTTTCTCTGAGACCAAGTAAAATGAGTTCAGTCTTTTTCACATATAAAATATTTCAAATATCAAGACACAATCATATCTTCACTCCTGTTGCAGTCTTCTCTCTTCCAATCTAAACATCCCTAGCTCTTCCAATAGATGTTTCTGTCACAGTGTTTTGCTTCCCTCTACTGTCTTAATAACTGCTTCTGCCTTGGTTTTCCCAGTTTATGGCTATAAGTAGGTGTTTTAGAAATATTATTGAATGAATAAATGTTTATCCTTCGGAATTGTCAACACTGTGAACCTATTCATTTGGTCTGAGATTGTGCAAACTTTTGGGAGAGGGGGAAATGAGTAACTGTTATCTTTTCTATATTTTCTTGTTTTTAAATAGATTTAAATTTCGTTTTTTGTTTTTTAGCATCCACATTCCTCAAGGTCTACAAGCTTCACCTCACCCTTCTGAATAGCATGGAAAAAAAGACTTTGGATTTGGAGGCAGGAGATCAGAGTTTAAGATCTAGCTCAATTATTTTCTTTCCATGCTACCCTGGAAAATTTGTAAACCCTCTCTCAAAACCTCAGTTTCCTTTTCTATAAAATGAGTATAGACATCTTTGTTCTGCTTTGCTCAAAAAGGTCATTCAAAAGAAAATGTTCCACAGTCTTTAGAATCCAACACTAATAGAAGTGTTGCTATTAGTTCTAGACATTATTCTGGTCATTAGAATCAAGTCATTAGAATGCCATCATGCTACTGCCTCTTGGCAAAAAAAATGAGGGAAAGCAGTCCTGTAAGATTAATGCCACCACTGGTACTGGACTGGACATCATTCTAAAGTCCTTGGCCTGCTACCATCCTTAGCGTAAGTCTGTTAAACTTCCAGGAACATGTGGGATTAGGAGGGAGTGAAATCATGACCCTGGAAGATCCCACATGCCATGGACTTATTTTTTGGAGATTCTCAGAGCTTTAACATCTTAGCAGAGCTCTCTGAGAATGTGGGATTCCTCACTGACTAAGATATTTAACAGGGGGAGTGATACCCTCCCCCTATCACCCTCAGTTTGAGAAATGAGAGAATCATAGAATTAGAGTCAGAAAGTGTCTCAGGAGCCATGAAGTTCAACAAATACACCAAAGCAATCCCTACTATACCAAACTCAAATGGGCCACCTGGCCTCAATTTGAGGACCTCCCCTGAGGAGGAACCACCTGTTAAAGAAATGAGTTGGGGTGGCTAGGTGGCACAGTGGATAGAGTACTGGCCTTGGAGTCAGGAGTACCTGAGTTCAAATCTGGCCTCAGACAATAATTACCTAGCCGTGTGGCCTTGGGCAAGCCACTTAACCCCATTGCCTTGCAAAAAAAAACCTTAAAAAAAGAAATGAGTTAAACTTTGGGACAGGAAGTTTGTTTTGATTTGTTTTTTTCCCTTTTTTTCCTCCCGACATCAAAAATAACTCAATCTTTCTGCCAACCTCCCTCCCCAACTCTTTCTGAGTCTACCCTCTAGGGACAAGCAGAAATAGCTAATTCTTCTTTCATATAACAACTTTTCAAGTTCTTCAAGACAGCTGCCATGTCTCCCCTAAATCTTTTTTTCCTACAAAAAAGATGCTACCAGTTCCTTCAACTGATTCCCATATAGCATAGAATCAAGACTCTTTACCATCCTGGTCATTATCCTCTGCACGCTCTCTTATTTATCAAGGTCCATCCTAAACTGTCCATAACAGAACCCTAGGGTATGGGTAGTCCTTGTGTTCAGCACTGAGGAATTTTTTAAATAAATATAAAAACTACCTGTCTTCAGGGAGCATACATTCTTTTTTTAAGAAAGATTTTATTTATTTTGAGTTTTACAATTTTGGGGATGTGGGAAATCTGGGACACTAATACATTGTTGGTGGAGCTGTGAATTCAGCCAACCTTTCTGGAGATCAATTTGGAATTATGCCCAAAAGGCAATAAAAATTTGCATGCCCTTTGATTCAGCAATACCACTCCTGGGTCTATACCCTGAAGAGATGATGAAAAAGTCTAAAAACATCACTTGTACAAAAATATTCATAGCAGCCCTGTTTGTGGTGGCAAAGAAATGGAAACTGAGGGAATATTCATCAATTGGGGAATGGCTTAACAAACTGTGGTATATGTATGTCATGGAACATTATTGTTCCATTCTTTTTTTTTGAAAGATTTTATTTATTTTTAATTTTAAAATTTTTCCCCTAATCTTGCTTCCCTCCCCCCTGCCACAGAAGGCAGTTTGTTAGTCTTTACATTATTTCCATGGTATATACTGATCTCAGTTGAATGTAATGAGAGAGAAATCATATCCTTAAGGAAGAGACATAAAGTATAAGATGTAGCAGAATTACATAGTAAGACAACATTTTTTTTAAAAAAAAAATAAAGTTAATAGTCTTTGGTCTTTGATCAAACTCCACAGTTTTTTCTCAGAATGCAGATGGCATTCTTTGTTGCCAATACCCCCAAATTGTGCCTGATTGTTGCCCTGTTGGCATGAGCAAGTCCATTAAGGTTGATCATCACTCCCATGTTGCTGTTAGGGTATACAATGTTTTTCTGCTTCTGCTCATCTTACTCAGCATCAGTTCATGCAAATCCCTCCAGGCTTCCCTGAATTCCCATCCCTCCTGGTTTCTAATTGAACAATAATGTCCCATCACATACATATATCATGTTTTATTAAGCCATTCCCCAAATGAACTGTGAACTTATTTAACCATTCTGGAGAGCAATTTGGAATTATGCCCAAAAGGCAACAATCCAGCAATACCACTACTGGGTCTATACCCTGAAGAGATTATGAAAAATGGTAAATCACTTGTACAAAAATATTCATAGCAGCCCTGTTTGTGGTGGCAAAGAATTAGAAATTAAAGGAACATACATTCTAATGGGGGAGACTTAAAAAAACAGGTGGCTTACAGTTTCTTCCTCCATTTCAATATGGGAATGATCCTAAGTTTTCAGGGATGGTGCCAGTGCAGCACAAGTTTGTGATGTATCCTATCAAACTGGAAAACCTTCCATTAGGAGTCTGTTCAAGGGCTATGATCTTAAGCCTTGCTTCAGAGACTCAGAAAACTTTTAAAACTTTTGTGTTTTCAAAAAGAACCAATTACAACACAGGTGATGTCTTCACTTGTAAATGAATTGGATTTAAGTGAGTCAGAAATGCACCAAGTTGTCATCCTCACCTTCTCTTCCAAAGTCATTGGGATCCAATGGCAGGGAAAAAGGCAAGATGATTGACCACATCCCAGTATCTGACCAAGTTCTAAGTGCTTCCAAGTGCTTGATTCACTCACTGGGGCAGCAAGAAGGTTTCTGAGAGCAATGAAGGTGGTTCTTTTTGCCTTCAAGAAGATGTGCCATGATACTTCAGTAAAATCAAAACTCAGCAAACAGATCATGAATATTTATTAAATGTCTACTAAATGGGTAGGTGCTGGAAATAACATAAAAATGAAACAGTCCCCATCCTCTATGTGAATGTAGAGAAGAATATAGACACATATCTGTGAATATATATATATATATATAGCTATTCATATTATGCATATGTATGCATATATGTATAAGATATATACAAAAGAAATATCAGATATCCTTAGAGGGGAAGCCACTAGATGAAAGAGGGACCAAGAAAGTCTTCCTGAAGAAAGGCAAATTTGAGTTGAATCTTGAAGAAAAACAGATTTCAAGAGAAGTCGAGGAAGAGGTATATTTGGGGCAAGGGGCAAGGTCAATATAAAAACATAGCGATGGGAGATGTAGCTTTGATCAAGCCTTAGCTAGGACATTCATAAATTTGGCCAGCTACCCTCAACTTCATCCATTTTTCCCAGCTACAGTTCAAGAGAATTCTACTTTGATAGACTCTAGACATGAGGACAGAAGCATGATCTTGCTAGAGGTTACTATTAGAAAAGGCAGTGAAATTCCCTCTTTCCAAACCTCTCCAGCACACAAAATGGGCAAGAAAGATCCGGGAAAGCATCCCCATTGATAGATGAAATTGGAGAAAATAACTGGAGATTTTACCTGGCTGGCTAGTTAAATTTTTTTTCTTCTCTTAAACCATCAAGTATAATAATAAAAATGATATAAGTATCCCAGATGTCTTTTTTCTTTGTAAATCTCTCCACTGTACTATTCTAAAAATAGGTTCCTATCCCCTTTTTTAAACTTTGCCCATGCGCTTTTCATATCTGGCATACTTTTTGCCCTTTTCTTTGGCTCCCAATATATAATGTGTTTTTTTCCTTTGTACAATACCTTCTTTTACTTTTGTCCCATTTTCTATCCACTAATCCTCCCCCTATTTTCTATGTAGAGTAAATATACCTTTCAGCCTTTGAAAAATGTCTCTTACGTCCCAGTAGTAAACATTGGCTGGTGAGTGTGCCAGAAGGAGATAATCAAAGTCTTGCAATCAGTGACTCAGAACAAGAGCTAATGTAAGGTCTAGTGTAGTACAGTTTTTGCTTCCACAGCATGGGGCTTTGGTGTATAATGCCCCATAATCTGGAAAATCTGCATAAAGTTTTTAGTTCTCCCTTCATATCACAGAAGTCTGAATTATTAAAGTATTAAAGATAAATTATGTTGATATTATTCTATACCATACACATATTTATGCATTTCTGAGTTTTTAAACTATCTCTGTGCTGTCTACTGACCTTCACATATTGTCTGTGACTTCCATAAATCTCCCCCCCCATTCCCATTAAATTTCTTTTGCCAGCCTGTGACATATTGAGACCATGATGAAGAAAGTTGTGATGTGGAAGGAATAATTGTATAATTGAAAGAAGTTTGGCCCTAGAACCAGAAAAATCTAGATTCAGGTCTGACCTCTAATACTTACTGGCTGTGTGACCTTGATCAAGTCAATTAGCTTCCTACTCCAGGCAGCTCTCTAAGACCTTCATGGAGAAAGGGTGTTTTCTTTCCTCATAATTTCCAACACCCAAAAAATCAAATGTCCAGTTCATATCTTATCATATACATTTCAAAATCAGATTAAAATGGAATTAGGAAATATTTAATAAAATAAATAAAAATACATTAGAACATAAATAATGGTAATATGTGGTTTTCTAAGTCTATATATAGAAGAAAGAGCCCTGTTTGTGGTTTAATGGAATCCTTTTCTATTTGAGTCTGGCAACACTACCCTAAGCCTATTACTACTTTCTGAAGTCATTAAAATACTAGTTCTTTAACATGGCTGAAACATGGTATTACTGCCCCCATGATGGTTGTTTGCTTATGTGTTTGTGGGGGGAGGGAAGACCCTACTTGCTTCTGATTTGGGAACTAATTAGTTTTCCTCCTATGTGTCCTTAATTCATTTTTGTCATCCTCATCCCAACCACTGGACCCAGACTTCTCATTTTTCTTCACTAGAAATATCTTGTTCAGAATTTAATGATTTCAGATGAATACAATCCAAAGCCCTTAGGGAATCTAATCACACACTAGCTAGGACTCTCTGGAAAGGAAAGGCCCCATTTCTCTTGGCTAATAGAGGAACAACTCAAATAGCTGAATGGACATAAGATTTATGCCAGAGTAGTTAGTGTGAGTAGGGCTTAATAGGCCCATTTCTTCTCTCCAAATAATCAGAACACAAGATACAGAGTTGAAAGTGATTTCTTAACTTGAAATTCATGGAGTTTGTGGATAGCCCACCAGGGTATCCATGAATTTGGATGGTGAAAAAATTACACCATTGTTTTCACTTATCTCTAACTGAAATTTGCCATTTTCTTCCATTAGGAATGCAGACAACAAACACAGAAGTATTATGGTTCATAAACTTAACAAACTGTTAAAAAGATCCATCTCATGCACAAAAAAGAGTTAATAATCCCTGCCTTGGAGAAGCTCTAACCCAGTCCTCATTTTAAAAGAGGAAAAAGACCTAGAGAGAAAAATGAATTTGTCCTTCACAAGTACAAATCACACCAGACAAGCAACTGATTTCTCTACCAGTGGGTGGTCTCCTAAGTCATATTCCACAGCTCATTCCATTGGCTACAGTCTCCCCAAATGACCCCCATTTCCAGTTTCTGCCTGCTTACTATAGGAGGTCCAGAACTGATGCTTATAGGTAACCTTCAATATGGAACTGTGAGTTGATGATTTCTTTATTCTTTAAAATGCCATAGTAAGATACTGACCCTATTTAAGAAATAGCCTTCAGTATTGGCTTAGTGGCTATCCTGTCTCATACAGAATGCTGCCAACCAAGGTCATTTTCTGGTTTCCTTAGATCCTGACCTTGAAATCATAGAATACAAATGAAATTTTAATGTTATAGGGTGTGCTGTACAATGTCATTTAGTGGTTGGAATTCAAGACTGGGGCTAGGAAGACCTGGATTTGAATTCTCCTTCAGATACTATTTCTCTTTGGCTACACCATGATGGGGATGCTGTTTGAGGTTTGACTGGGACTAGAAATCTTCCAGAATTTTTTCCTAATCTGAGGTTCATTTGATCAGAAAACTCATTGGGAAACAAGGGTTGATGAACATGAAGTTTTAAAATGTTTTTCTTCCTGAAAGGAGCTGTCCAAGATGGAATACTTAACACATCGAAAAGACCATGGGTGAAATGTACAGAGACGTTCCCGAAGTGCCCAGTCTATTTAACAGTCACTAAAGAGCACTTTAATAAACAACCTCCTGGCGCTGCTCCACATTGGAGTACCAATAAAGCTAAGTCCTTATTTATATTATCTTCCATGATGAATAGATAGCTGACTGCCAATACAAAATCAAGAATGATTAACTCTGCCTCTTAATGTCTTTAGAACAGCTGGAGCCCAAATGGATCCATTAAGCCTGCCAATAGCCAACTGTTTCCTTTTCCAATAAAAATACACCTGGATTCAAGTCAGACTTTCTGTATTTGTCCAATATTTTCCCCCATAATGTCAATCAGTTCAGAGGAAATGTCAAGATGGAAAACAAATACCTCAAAGACCCAAGAAGCTGCTTTATTAACACCAAGAATTTCATTGTCTACAACATGATGGGGATGTGGATGACCAAAGTGAGCCCATGATGACTTCAAGAGATTTGCATTTTATGGGACACCTAATTCTACACCCCCATTTTATAGATGAGAAAATTTAGATCAAGACAGAAGGATTGCCCAACATCACAGAAGCAAGATATAACTTAGAAATTAATTATTGTTTTGTTTCTGTTATCTCCCCACCAAGGAAAATGAACTTTAGATTAGAATAAAATATGATTAATAGGAAATTAAGAACCAGTGTAAATCAGTGGCACCCAGACACTATTGGGCAGTTTAAGTCATCATATCTAGAAGATGATAATGATAATAACAACAATAACAGCAAAGATTTATATGGCATTTCAATAGTTTTGTTATTTTACATATATTATCTAATTTGATTCTTTTTTTTTAGATTTTTTAAGGCAATGGGGTTAAGTGGCTTGCCCAAGGCCACAGAGCTAGGTAATTATTAAGCATCTGAGGTCAGATCTGAACTCAAGTACTCCTGACTCCAGGGTCAGTGCTGTATCCACTGCACCACCTACCTGCCCCTTAATTTGATGCTTAAACTAATCCTATGCTATATTGTTAGATCAACTTTCTACCAAGGTGCTAGAAGAACTGAGATTATTGAATCACATGCAAATGACCTTTGCAAGATTGTAAAGATGAACAAATAAAATTGGTGTAAGAAAGGAAGTGGCTTAAATTGGGAGGAGAATTTGTATCAAATATCTCTGATAATGGTCATTGATATACCAGATCACTAGGGGGTTAACAAAATTATCCAAGATCAAAAGCTCCAATATATAAGTTGTCATATGCAATGAATAAACAATGCTCCAAAGATGGATTGTAAGCTATATGAGAGATTAACTTTATAACTACATGAAAGATTAGGTAAATGAAAGATTTCTCCAAATGACCTTCAGTGTTATTTTTATTTGCATGCAAATAAAAATAACACTGAAGACCAATAAAAAACATGCTATTCCCTTCTAGAAAGAAAGTTCTGTCTAGATAGACTGAAAATGACTGAAGATGAAGCATGAGACTTTTTAAAGATAAGGTTAATGTGGGACTTTGTTTTGCTTAATTAGGCATATTTGTTATAAGGATTTTGTTTTTATTTTGTTTTCAATGGGAGTGGTGAATAGGAGGTAGAATAAATATTTTCATTTTTAAAAATTTAATTAAAAACCTCTCAGGTTTTACCCCATACCCAGCAATTTGACAAAGATGACAAAATTGTGAAAAATCAATGTTAGAATGGTTATGGAAAGAAATACTCATAGCTTGTTGATAGAGCTGTAAATTAAAAAGAATGTCAGAATTCTAAAAATAATCTTAGAATTATGATAAGAAAATTACTAAAATACCTATATCAACTAACCCAGAAATCTAACGTCAGGTATATTCCCTGGAGAGGTAATTACAAAATATTTAGAGCAGATCATTTCCTAATAGCAAAGAGGTAAAAATAAAGTTCATTGACTGGAAAATAGCTGAAGAAATAGTGGGATATGGATATAGAGGACTATTACTGTGCTACAAGAATTGATATTGCAAAAAATTCTGAGAACCATGGTAAGATTTACATAAATTATTGTAAAGTGAAGTAAATAGAGCCAGGAAAACATTACAGAATGACTATAGCAAGTGCAAAAACCAGTTATAAAAAATCAAAACTGAATGCTATAAAATTATCATACCCAAACTTGGCCCCAAATCATAGAAATGAAATTGCATCTCCCTCCACCCTTTGTGGAGGTGGGGCACTATTGGTAAAGAATATCACATATAATGTTGGAGATGGTTGCTATACTAATTGATTTCAATAAACAATTCTTTCTATTACTTTTTAAATTTTTTTCCCCTTAGGAGTGATAGTTCTTTGTAAGGGCAAGGAAGGAATATATCTGGAAATGAAGACAATTTAAAAACAAAAGATGCAAATAATTTCTGAATGAAAATTCATGCTGATTGGGAGAGGCATAGCAGGACTATAAAAAGGCAAAAGTTGGGTGATTAAAAAGGAGCTCAGAACAGAATCTATAACTATAATCTATATAGATCAATGACATATCTCATTACTGACAAAAATTTTAGAAAATATTATTTATGGATCTTTTAGTGAAGATCAAGACAAATAACTAGAGAAAAGACAGGGAGAACTAGCAAGGATTCATTAAGAGCAAGCAATACCAAACTAACTGCAGTTTTCTTTCACAAGATTAGTAAATGGCAGATTAGGGGAAGGTTACATAGTTTAATCTATAAAATGTTTGATCAAGGATCTCTTACTATTCCTCCGGACTAGTAGGAAAGATGAACACCAGAGAAAAGAAGGACTCTGACCTTGTTGAATGATCAGAGCTAAAAAAGAATCTGAGTTATTCTCCCTGTCAATTAGAACTGTCCCCAAATCAAATGGGCTGTCTTAGAAGATGGCTAATGGCTTCTCCCTCACCAGAGGTCTTCAAGTAAAGGATGACCACTTGTTTAAGGTGACGTAAATAGACTCTTGTTCAGGTACATCTGGAAAGGACAACATGATCCTTTCCAACTTTAAACTTTCTAGATTTTGTGAGCATTCAAATCTGGGTTTGAGTCTAGGCTCTAACAATTTGTAATTGTGCAACGATGGTCAAGTTACTTCCTCCTACTAGTCTCAGTTTCTCCATCTGTAAAGTGGGGTAATAAAACTATTACTATCAATATCATAGACATGAGTAAAATGTATTACTTGATATACTACATAAAAACAAGATGATTAAATAATAACCTAATTTGAAAAGTTTCACAGCATCTGAGAGAAGCTTTCTCCAAAGTTATGCATTCCAATATGGACATGAAAAGACTTTTGACTATTAATATAACCAACAAGTAACCATTCATCCTCTGTGTGAAGATCTTCAAGGAAAGAATTAAAAGTTGAAGTATCTTCACTCTTATGAAGACTTCCAATTTAAGACAAAAACAGAATTCCTAAACTACATTCTAAGATCCTTTGAGCCTGAGATAGTCATAATATGAAACTGAGGCTTTTCTCCAAGTCTAATACAGAATTTTCCAGCTTTCATATCTTGGGGACAATAGACCAATATCTACAAGAGAACTTAGATATCTGTATTAAAATCCAGGTCTTCCATTCTAAATTCTGAGATTTTTCCCCTCTGCTATTCTTCCACAAATATACCTACATTTAAGAACAAAGTGAATTAAATCCAAGATCCTATGAAAATTCATTTGATGGGATCATCATGGAACAGTCAGTTGAGGACAGGATCTCACTATCTGGAAATGAAGGCTGACAGAAATTCAATTTGGACTCTAACTATGGAGTTGGCAAGATCAAATCCATATCATCACTAAACCCATAAATGCAATGAAGTGTCTCAAGAGCATGAAGGAAAAAAGCCTTTTCATTTTCCCACATTGTTACCAGATCCCAGCTTAGAATCAAGAACTACATTCCTCCCCCTCAGGTCCCCACACTTTTGTTTACATCATTGTTTCTCACCTATTCTCCTTTAAGGTAATTCTATCTCCTTCAAGAATCATTAATTCAGGCATTTGTCTAAATGATAACATCCAATAATCCAGTACTTTTCTCTGGAGATGATGGAATAAAAGGATCCAGATGAACTAGTTTTTTAAAAAGTAAAACATGAAAAAACCTTCCTGGGTAACTGAGAAATAAGAAATCGAATGTGACTTGGTATAAAAATGAGGTCTTCCTGGATTGGGAAACAGTTCTGGAGATAAATTTCAAGTCCCAATTTGTACTAGCTGGTGGAGAAAAGGTTTGGTTTCATTGATAGAAAGAACCACAAATGAAGAAACTCCCTCTACCAATGTATATCAGTGTCTCCTCTGCAATATAGAGCCTTCAAGTGTTATCTTGATTAAGAGGACTTTCTTTCTTTCTTTATTTATTTATGTGTGTCAAACTGCCTGGACGGATTTAAAAAAATGTTGCGTCAGTAGTACAGCGGATAGAACATTAGACCTGGAGTCAGCAAGATCTGAGTTCAAGATGCTTACTAACTGTGACCAATCACTTTCCTCTTCTGTAAAATGAAAATAATAATAGTACTTAATTCCTAATGTCATTGGAGGTGAAAAATGAGATGCTATTTGCAATCCACTTTGTAAACCATAACATACTATATCAATGTTAGCTATTATTTAAAGTTTCTGTGGGGAGGGGAAGAAAGAGCTATCTAGAGCACAAATAAGTGACCTACCCAGGATCATGCAGCCACTATTTCACAAAGACAAAACTTGCTTTCAGGTCTTATGGGTTCCTTGACTGACTCTTTATCTACTCCACCAGGCTAAAGCCTCCCTATCTGTGGGATGTTAAGAAAAATCTAACCTCTCAAAAAGTTAGTTCCTCAAATTCCTCCACAGTCAACTGAGGATGAGGCAACATATTATATGGAAGAGTCCTTAACTAGTAGGGTCTGTGAGGGTGTTTTTTAAAGTATTTGAATGTGTTTTAGTTATCATTGGTTTCTTTTGTAATACTGTATATTTTATTTTTTGTGTTAAAAAAAACATGATTCTGAGCAAGGGTCCATTCCTAAGGTTGTATGACACAGGCATAAAATTAGTCAGATCCCTTGATATATTAGATGGCTGGATTTTGAGTCAAGGTCACCTGGGTTCATCACCTCTAACACTTGCTCAAGGTTGTGCAATTCCCCTATTCCTCTTTTCACTACAGCTTAGAGCGTTCCTCTATAAAGTGTACTTTATTTTTATTTCTTCTAGTAACAGCTAAGCTACCATGCCCCTCAATTGCCATTGGTTCTCATTTTATCTGAATGAGTTATATCAATAAGACAAGAACTAGAAAAAGAGGAAAGGACAAAGACTGAGAAGTATATGTACCAATCCTTCTGCCAAAACATGAACTAAATGTCCTGAGGGTATTAAATAAAGATATTAAACAGTCACAGTTAAATGGAGCCATAATTCACTCAATAGAGTCAAAGCCTGAACCTCTTTAATGATGTGTTAGCTAACAATGGGCTCAGTCTCCTGAATGCACAGAGATTGCTCCAGCATTAGTAGAATCATAATTCAACTCATTTAATTTCTGATGAGTCATTCTTGGCACTAGCAGCAACATAAACCCAAATAAGGGGACACTAGAAGGATGAAACAAAGTCCACCAATGATAAACAATCACCACCAATAACCATTATCCTCAGTGGCAATTATCAACAAGGGTAGTTGACCTCCAACAACAGCCCCCACCACCCAACCAGCCATCAACACTATTATCACTAACAATAGTAACAACAACATCACTTGCTCTAGCCTCTTAGGAGTTGAGAAGCCATTCCCTGCCCTATCTGCCTCCCTTGGTTGGTCTCACAGAATACCAACCCCCCCTACATCAATCCCAAAGTCTACATGGCTTCCTTATTTCCACCTGCTGAAAGTCAACTTTTTCCCCCGAGTCTTTCCCTTGACTCTTTCTCTCCTTGAAAATTTCTTTGATTCCCCAGATAAAATCAATCACTCCTTCCTTGATTTTTTCTAAATCATTTAATCCTTAGACAGTTTGTACTCTGGTTCTATTATACTCTAGTTTGTATTATTCTTATTGACATACAAATCTTACCCTTTCCCCCAAATGAATGCAAATTCCTTAAGGTCAGGGTTATGTTTTTCAGCTTTTAATCTCCAGTATGTCGCATGGGACCTAGGTGCCCTTTGCATTAGACTGAAAATTGGATAATAATTATTCAATGATTTGCAGTCACTAGAATGTTCTGGGAAGTCAGAGGGCAACACAATATGTGGTGACTCTGAACCCCATGCAGAACTGTATATCTATCCAAGCTGCAAGGAAAGTTTCTCATGCACTGAATTACCCATTGTAATCCTCAATCCAGATTCACCAGGAAACTATCCAGCTTCATTTGGCAAATGTGAGTCAAGTTTCTGCCAGAGTAATGGCTCAGGAAGTTGTGGGAGAATATTTCCTTTGTAAGAGGTTCCAGGCATAAAGAAAACATAAAAAAGGAAATGGGCATCAAACAGGAGGAGCAATTTATCTATTTATCTATGTAGCTATCAATTCATCCATAGATCCATCTACCGACCATCATCTATCTATCTAGCCTATCTATTGCTATCTCTATCCATATGTGTGTGTATGTGACAGTCGGTAATAAGAATAGTTTAATCTCAGAATGAAGGCTAAACATTTTCTAGAAATGGAGGATGACAAGAGAGAAAATTCAGTTCTGGTAGAATATTCTTATAAATTGGCCTGGTAAATTCTTCAACTCTATTGGGGCACCAAAGTGGCAGACAATTTTCCAAGCATGGCTATTCTTCAATGCTCTAGTAAGATCTCATGATTCAGGATAATCATTAAATAGAAGGTTTTTCTTTCCTTCCCATTTCCATTTATAAAAGTCATCACTAATCTGGTAAAAACTCAGAACAAACCAGTATCTCACACTTTACACGAAGATAAGCACAGAATGGGTATGTGCTTTAGTCATTAAGGGTGATACCATAATCAAATTAGTGAAGCAGAGAAAAAATGATCAGATCTATGAAGAGGGGAAAAGTCCATGACCAAATAAGAGGTAGATCACAAGGGTTAAAATTTGTTATTTTAATTATTCAAAACTAAAAGGTTTCACCCAAAGAAAATCACCTAAAACAAGAAGAAAATAATAAAGATCCTAATAAAGATCTCTTTTTCCAAAATATCAGAATATGAACCATTCTCCAACTAATAAATGAACAAGAGATATAAACTGGAAGTTTTCAGAGGAAGAAATGAAAATTATCAAGTCATATAAAATGTTCTAAATAATTAATAATTAGAAATATGCACATTAAAATTACTTTAAGTTATAACCTCATAGTCATTTGATTGACTAAGATGATAAGAAAGGAAAATTACAAATGTTGGAGGTACTATAAGAAAATAGATACAGTAATGTGCTATTGGTGGAGTTGTGAACTAGTCCAACCATTCTGGAAAGAAATTGTAACTATGGTTCAAAGCTATTGAAATATGCATTCCCTTTGACCCAATAATACTGGTTCTAGATATAAGACCTCAAAGAGATCAAAGAAAGAGGAAAATATATCTCTGTGTATAAAAAACATAATAGGAATTCTTATTGTGGTAGCAAAATATTAGAAATGCAGAGGATGCTCATTGGAAAATGAGTGAACAAGTTATGCCATATGATTATTATGGAATACTCTTGTGCCATAAGAATGATAAGGGGGGAGGGGAACAACTAGATTGCTCAGTAGTTAGAGCACCAATCCTGGAATCAGCAGGACCTAAGTTCAAATCTGGCCCTACACACTTACTAGCTGTATGACCCTGAGCAAAACCCTTAACCTCTGATTATCTCACAAAAAATATGAAAAAGGGTATGGATTCAGGGAAACTTGAGAAGACTTAAATGAACTAAAGCAAAGTGAAGAAAGCAAAAACAGGAGAAACCCCATAGCAGTAATATTGTAAATATAATCAATGGTAGAAGATAATAATTCTCATCAACATAACTACTCTCCATAGTTTCAAAGATTCATAATGGAACATGCTATTCTTCTCCAGATAAAAAACAAAACTCCTTTTTCTTTAGTTTTTTTTGCGGGGTTAGAGGTAGGAGGGAAGATCATGGATAATACAGAGATTTGTTTTGCATGATTTCATATTTATAATGGATTTTGTATTTCTTAGCTTCTCAATGGGTAGGAAGAGAGTAAGGAAGGAGTGATCCCAGAACTGAAAATAAAACAAAATGGAGTGGGGAGTAAAATAGTAATCACAGTTATTCACAGACTCTCTGTTAGGACAAAGTATTCTCTCTAGGAGTACAACATGGAATTTCTACCATGGTACTCTCTAGATAATGACAAACATCCAAGTTGATCAGGCTGGTAGAATGTAAGCTTCTTGGGGGGGGGTGCTAATTTCCTTTTTATCATTGAATCTTTAGCACCCAACAGGTTGCTCTGGCACACTTTTGGCACTTACAAATGCTTGCTAGGTTGGATAAATTAAAAACTTCAAAGACTGAAGTTAGAAGCTCTCCTACAGCAAAGGAAATGAAGTTTTTTTTTAACCAAAAAAAGCTTACATCCTGCATAAAAGGTAGGAAAATTCAGTTACTTAGGCTGCTATTTGGTCTACATAGTACCAAAGAAATACTTGGATATATGTCACCAATAGATTGAATGAACTAACCAGATGTTTTGGCATTAAGCTTTGCAAAAAGGTCTGTGTTACTGATTGAAATTTTCATCATAACCACACTGGTAGACCACACTCAGTGGGGGTCTTAACACCTGGATGTTGAGAATCATTAGGCAAAACATCCTGTTCACTCACTTTTTCCCTTTTTGCTAGTCATTTTGGAAACTCTACAGATAAAGAAGATGGAATATGTAAATAAATTTAGCTGCATTGACATCCACAAGAATATGGAACTGTTGTATGTATTCTAGGTTCCTTCCCATTTTTTCTCCTTGCTTTCTCACTTAGGAATCATCCAATCACTCGATTTGGGGTGTTTGAAGGTGTGTTTATAGGAAAAAAAAATAGGTCAGACAAATTCCTTTAAAAAATAGTAATGTACTTTAAAAGTAATTTTACTTAGCTATATTTGTGACCTATGTCCTTTATGTGATAATGGAATTGAGATATGATAGAGGAAGGTGAAGTCAGAATTCCTTTTTTTTTTCAGTTGACTTCTGTAATCATACTTTCCAGTTTTGGTTGGCAGGCTATAGACTTCCCCACGATGAATGCCAGTGTGACAAGGCAAGATCAAAGGATCAGAGAAGCAAGTTGGAAGGAACTTTGGAAACCAACTCATCTAATTCCCTAATTTGAATTTTTTAAACTGAGGCTCAAAAGCCTTATTTTCCTTATTGCCATTAATCATTTGCCCAGAGAAGGACCTGAGATTCCAAATCAAGTCTCTTGCCTCCAAGCCTGTAATCCACTATATAATATTGCTTCTTATATCCTGGACAGACATTGTGGGGCAAAGGTGGAAAGTGGCTGAAGGCAAAGGTCTAAAGCAGAAAACCAAGAACCAAGTATCCTGATCAGGGGCCCCAAGGGGCATAGCCCAGGAGTCAGGATATACCATGTGATCATTGGACAAGAAGAAGGGTGACAAGATAAAGAATTCTCTTGATTTGCACCTTGTAGTTGGTCTGGGTCTTGGTTTAGTGTGGGGTAGTGAAAGGTGTGCCTATGCCCAGTTATGAAAGGCAGGCCCACTTTCAAGATTCCATTAAACTGCTTTGGTTGGACAGCTCCAGCTACTGCTCTCAATTTTCCATGGAATTGTGTGAGTTCAGGACATGGCCATGATGTACCATTCATTCAAGAGTTTCAGACTAACTCCTTAAAAGGAATATACTGCTCATCATCTACTACTTTTTTGGGTAAAATATTGACATATATCATCAAGTCACATTACTAGTAAAAATCATTTCATGGCAATAATAAACAGAGGGGTGAAGTGAATAAATTATTTAGAAGCCAGGATTTTCAGTGGGATTCATAATGGAAGCCCCCAAACTGAAAAAATCAGGGCTTTCCAGCTTCAATTAGACCTTGTATTTACAAGTTCATGATGTTTTTTTGCTTGAGAGGTTCGGAAGTTGGAATTAGAGTAGGAGGAGAAAATGAAGGATTCATATCCAAGGTTTGTAGGTTTTGAAAAGAGAGAACATTTTTTAAAGTTAGAAAAGTTTTGAAGCCCCAAAGTCATTTTCAAGAAGCAGTGTTTGAAAATGGCCTGGTGGGGGGGAAACACAGAACCAATGACTCATCCATGCACTCACTAGTTATTATATGACTCCTTCACCACCTACTTTGCCATTCAATGACAATGATCTCTTTGTTGTTCAAAGAGGAGTCCCTTCACAACCTAAATAACAGTAATTTTCCCTGGCTATCCATTTGCTCCTCATCTCCATTCCTGGCTTCCTCCAATTCCCACCTAAATTTCCACCTTCTACACAAAACCTCTCCTGATCCCCCTCAATGCCTTGTATCTTCTCACTGCAATTACATCCAATTTATCCTACATTCTATTTACCTATACATATGGTATACAAAGTTGTTTATATGTTCCCTCCTTCAATAGACTGAGCTCCTTGAATCCAGGAAATGGTTTTTTCCCCCCTTTTCTTTGGCTTCTTTCTACTTCGTACAGAGCCTGGGAAATCCTTAATGAATATTTGATTTAAATTGAGAGAACATCTAAAAGAGAAAGGGAACAAGCATCAATTAAACTCCTATTATGTGTCAGCCATTGTGCCAAGTATATCACAAATATTGTCTCAGATTTGATTCTCAGACTTGAAAGTAGATGTGATTATAATCCCTATTTTACAGTTGATGAAACTAAGGCAGAGAGAAGTTAAGTGACTTGCCCAGGGTCACACAGCTAGTTAGTATCCAAGGCCAGAGTTGAACTCAAGGAAATGAGTTTTTCTGACTCAAGACCCAGCTTTCTATCCACTGCAGCGCCAACTAGCTGCCTAATTGTGAACTTAATAAACCAATACAAAAAGTGATTTCCATCTACACGGAACAAAAAAGAGAAGATGGCATTTTTTCCATTCAGCTTACTTTAAAAACAATCTGTATACTGCTAAACCTACTAGCTATCTGATCAAGAACAAGTCATTGAGCTCTCAGGGCCCTCAACTTTCCTCATCTCTAAAATGGGGACCTGCTGCTTATAGCACCTATCTCCCAGGATGAGTGTAAAGGACTTTGTAAGTGTTAAAGCATATTGAAATGTTAGCTCTAATCTTTTAGTAGAGATGGGAATGATCATTGTTGAGTCTTCCCCATTCACTAGCCCTGTGGTCCCTCCACACAATCTGATAGCATACATTTATAAACATCTCTCCTCCTGACAATGTAAACCAGATGAAGTCTGACTCCAATAAACTGTAAGCTATTTGAATACAAGTCTCTGTATCTCTAACCCTAAGCATGGTACCTGGTGTAGAGGAGATCCTTAATGAATATTTAATAAGTGAATGAATTGTAGAGTCATACCCAACTCAGGACATAGGCAATGTTACCAATGTCTACTTCACCTCAGACTCCAAAAGAGATATTTCTCATTCACTCCTACTTTGCCAGCCTCTATGGATGGAAGTACATGGTCTGAGGTCTTTTTGATGTAATTATTAAGGGAGTGTCAGAAAAGGGATTTGGAGGGACCGAGTGAGATAAGAAGAAGCTGTCTTGTGTAGCAAGGAGAGTTTAAACAATTTACAGTCATTTACTGTATAACTGACATTCTACAGAACACAGAAAGCCAAACTGAGAAAGCTTGCTCATGAAGAGGGACTCTGAGTTCTAGGAAGGTAAGCTCCACGGTCCAACCATCACTTCTTCCCCACTCTCAAGATCACTAAGAATTATATTTAAGGGTTAAAGTATAAAATTTGCCTCTAAGTGCTCATGTGTCTGCATTTAGGATCTGGTGGACCTATCAGTCAGAGCATTTTGACCTGAAAAAGGTTGTAGAGATCACCTAAGTCAAATTTCTTATTTAGACATGGGGAAATTGAGGTCTAAAGAAAGAGAGGGACTTGTGCAAACTTGCAAAAGTTGAGTTGTGTATTAAGAGCCTGAAGAGACCTTAGAATCCAGCCCATTCATTTTATAGATGAGTAAGCTAATACTCTGGTAGTGACCTACCTAGAGGATCACACAACTTCTAAGTGTCTGAGGCAGGATTTGAAACTAGAAAAAATTCTAAGAACCAAACTAATATCTAATATTCTTTCTAAGATATCATCTCACCCACATCACCATTGTCTCTACATGTACACACACACACACACACACACATACACACACACACACACACATAAATTTATGCAAAACTTCCTGCATATAGAAATCTGGGCTGGTTGCTGAGGAAGAGCCAAAGCTTAGAACTTACAAACCAAGAAGGCAACTTATAATCGAATACAACCTTCCAAATACTGAGCTGTGTTCAGCTCATGTTCTAGCCATATTGCCTTAGATTGATGATGAATTCTTTGAGCAGCCTTCCCACATGTCACTGCTAGAGCCATCAGCTCCCCTTGTCCCAGGTGAGAAAGCTAAACATTTCTCTGAAGGTTTTGTGTCCATTTTGTAGATGAGAGAACACAATAACTGTGTAGCAGTTAATCACCCCAGATGTGAATAATAACTGGACTGACTTCTTCAAATACAATTTTTCATCTTTTCCCCATTAAACACAGGAATTCGGGTAGGAAAACATTTGAGTGTAATCTCACCATTATGTCTTTCATTCTTATTCATGAGTTAACAGAATTTTGAGTTGGAAGGGACCTTGCAGGTCTTTGAGTTCAACACCCTCATTTTACAGAGGAGAAAAGTAAAATATAGAATGGGTGTGATCTGCTGAGGGTTACACAAAGAATAAGTGTACCAACTTGGTCAGTGTACCAACTTGTTGCCTGAGAAAGACATCCATTTATAGACTCCTGCAAGGTGTCATTTTCCTTGAGCCCTTTAAAAGTTTTAAAAGGGCAGGGATCCTGGTTGATAAACAGGAAACTAACATGAATCATATCCTTTAAGACATTTATTTCTTCTTGCTAACTCTAAAATCATGGCCTTAGAGGTATTGTTTCTCCTGCTATTCTTCTTTCTTTCTTTCTTTCTTTCTTTCTTTCTTTCTTTCTTTCTTTCTTTCTTTCTTTCTTCCTTCCTTCCTTCCTTCCTTCCTTCCTTTCTTTCTTTCTTTCTTTCTTTCTTTCTTTCTTTCTTTCTTTCTTTCTTTCCTCCTCTTCTTCTTCTCCTTCTTGTTCTTCCTTCTCCTTCTTCTTCATTCTCCTTCTTTCTTCTTTCTTCTCCTTCTTTCTTCTTCTTCTTCCTTCTTCTTCCTCCTTTTCTTCTTCTTCCTTCTTCTTCCTTCTTCCTCTTCCTCCTTCATCTTCTTCCTTCTCCTTCCTTTTCCTCCTCCTCTGCCTTCTTCTTCTTCTCCCTCTTCTTCTTCCTTCTTCTTCCTCTTCTTCTTCCTTCTTCTTCCTCTTCTTCCTTCTTCTTCTTCTCCCTTCTTCTTCCTTCTTCCTCTTCCTCCTTCTTCTTCCTCCTTCATCTTCTTCCTTCTCCTTCCTTTTCCTCCTCCTCTTCCTTCTTCTTCTTCTCCCTCTTCTTCCTTCTTCCTCTTCTTTCTCCTTCTTCCTTCTTCTTCTTCTTCCTCCTCCTCCTTCATCTTCTTCTTCCTTCTTCCTCCTCACTCTTTTCTTCTCTTCTTCCTTCTTCTTTCTTCATCCTCCTTTATTCTTCTCTTTTCTCCTTTCTTCTTTTCTCCTCCTCCTCCTCCTCCTCCTCCTCCTCCTTCTTCTTCTTCTTCTTCTATTTCTCCTACTCCTGCTATTCTTCCTCCCTCTTCAGCTGCATCCATTTAAACCATGTCTGACTCCTCATGACAGCATTTAGGGTTTCTTGGCAAAAATCCTGGTTCACCATTTCCTTACCTGGCACATCTCCAATAGACTCAGTAAATATCTTGTTGTGGACAGTTGTTTCCATGTTGTTTCTTCCATTAGACTGTGAGCTCACTAGAAGTAGGAGATGCTCTTTACCTTTGCTTTCCTAGTGTTACTACAATGCCTGTACATGGTAGACATTTCATCAGTATTCTTGCCTTGAATGACTACCTTGTTAAATTTCATATTGTGCTATAGTGGCTCAGCAGTGATGGGTCTGCTTTCTCTGTGGGACATAAGACCCCACCTGTTTGTGAGAGAATCATGAGGAAGAGTACCTATGTCAGTTGAAGTTCTTGGCTAAGAACACCAGGAACAACCACAGTCCTTGTAGCAGGTACAGAAAGAAGTCTTCCCATTCTCTCTCTGCATCTCAGATCTGAAGCCTATCATCCTCTAAGCAACCCAGTCTGAGCTCCAGATACCAAACTCTCCATCTTCTCAATTCTTTTTGCACAAAATGTTCTTGATATTCCCTCCCAGGTCACATACAAACACATATCTTCTAAGGCCCTTTGCTTTCCTTCACAAAATGGCTATGAGGTGGAGAGGAGAAAGGAATCCCTTTCCATCAACCTTTATTGTGCAATATTAGAGACACGAGGGAGGAGATAAAGAGGAATTTCTCAGGCTTTCCTCATGAGCTTAGTCCTTCCTTCAGACCTAATTCTTTAGCTTGATTGAGTCTGTTTATGGGTCATTCTACAGCATTTATTATGCCCTTAATGACAGGCACTATATATTAAAGTTGACTAATTCAGGTACCAGATCACTTTTTAAAGGCATCTAGCATGTGACTGATCTTCAATCAGCCAGTTACTAGAAATTCCCTGTGTTCCATCAGTTATCTTCATCCAATAGCCAATGCCTTATCATATCAGGTTGTTTAGGTAACTATTTTACACCTTGTTTTCAGATGGTTTGGAAAAGGCTCCACATCTGATCAAGGGCTCCTAATCAACCTCCTTCATCTTAATGTATCTTTTATTTTTAAACACAGTACAGTACTGAAGTGCACTGTTTCTACAGATGAAATTGATGAGATCCCATATGCAGTGGATGGAATTCTGGATTGGGAACTTGAAAGGACCTGGGATCAAATTCCAGGTCTGCTACTGATCCATGTGACTTTAGACTTATTCTCTCTAGACAATGAGGGATTAAAGTAGATGCCTCAGAAGTCCTTTGCAGTTTTGTTCTTTGTATGTTGGAATGTTAATTATTACTAGACGTTTTGAAGTTCACAATAAAAAGAAGAGGGTAGGGAATGGATATGTGATTTCATCAGTGTAGGTAGCTTCCAGCGGAGAAAACTCTCTCTCCCAATGAAGGCCAATATCTTTTCTGCAATTTAGAGAGTTGGCCTGGGGTATTAAGAGGTTAAGTAACTTGACCAGGGTCACTCAACAGAATTTGTCAAAAATGGGTCTTGAACCCAAGTCTTCCTAACTGAAGGCTGTGGACTCCCCAGGTTGTGTACTTCCCTAAGTCTCTTAGTAATAAAGAAACAAACAAATAAAATCAAATGAAATGTAAAAATTAACAGGTACTGATTATAATCTTCAAATATGAACAGAGGCAGTTCCAAGCACAGTAGAGAACATAAAAAGGGATGGTATATGAATTGCTGAACAGTACATTTCACATAGGATTTTTTTGTACAATCTTTCTAGGTTGAACATTTCTTCCAATAAGTTGTGTATTTTCACAAGTAGATTTGGGGATTCCATTCCCCCAACAAGTGCTTTTAGAGTATACTTGCCTTCAGGGCATTTACATTCTAATGGAACAAACAATAATGGATGAATTTGAATTTCTATAATGGTTTTAATAAACTTTATTGGTTCCTTTTGTTTTTCATTCCATCAAAATCCTTTGCAGATATATTTTCTTCCAACAGATCTCACCTTGGAAAAAGTAGAAGTCAATCTAGCCAACAGAGATACAGCATCTGACATTGAATAGTTATATAAGGAATGGAGTCAGAGTCATCAGAAAGGGTGTGTTGCCACTTCTCCCTCCTTTCACAGTGTGCCTTTATAGCCTCTGCACAGAGTTCAGACATAGTATATAATAGGTGTCTACTAAATGCTTCTGCACTGATTAGTTGATTGATTCCTCTAAGGTCTAAGCAAAGCATCATCTCCTCCATGAAACCTTCCCTAAACCACAACCTGAAGAGATCATCTCCCTCTGACCTCTCAGAACACTTCATTTTGCCTTCACTTACAGAATGTCCAGATATTGCCTTGGACAAGGATTGCTTTTATCTGATCTGTGCCTGAGAGATGGTCCACTGGGAGAGTACAAGACCCCTTCCCCCCACTGCCTATTCTAGATCCACAGTTAGTTTTGGTTGGTATGAGGTAAGTACACTGACCACATTCTAGTCTCTAAGACCTCTGTCTCTGGAACACCAAGTACCAGTTGAACAAAGCACAAAGATGCATTGGGAGCTACTATTCTCTTAGGAATCTCATTTCTCTTTTTTCTAAGGAGGCCATACTTTAGGTTGCCACATAAGAACAGAAATTAGAAAGAAGTAAAGTCAGCTCTCTGAGTTTCCTTTTCCTCCTGTATCTCTAAGGTTTATGCAAATGGGAGATTTTCTGATGCACCAAGTAGGAAACATGCCATGGGAGGAAAAAGGTGGACCACAAGGGTGTTTCATAAAACTATTATTACTAATATCAGTAGTCAATGTTCTTTGGATTTTTAATAAATATTTGTTGTATTGAATTGTATTCATATTATTGGAAACCATGTGGGACCATGGAAAGAATATTTGATTTGAAGGTAAAGAATTCATGTTGACAAGCTGAATCTCTCAGCCCCTAATTTCCAGGCAAATTTCAAATCCTTCTGGATAACTTTTTCCATTAAATAAGTAGATTAGATTAGGTGATCTCTAGGTGACCTTTCCATATTGAAATCTAGAAGTCAATGATTCCACAAAAGAATATGATTATCCTTATGCCATTTCTTCTCAACCTGGTTACAGAACCAATGTTTATATCTTCTTATATTCTTGGTGTCTGCCAAAAGAGCAGGTCAAAGCAGGACATCTTCCTGAAGTATTGCAAAGAAATCTTGCCATTTTTCTCTGGGGTCCATTCATTATTTCACAAATTATCTAGGACCACTTTTCTATAGTCTCAAAGGTACTTTGTGAGTCTCTGAAGTCTTCAGTCCTCAAGGACCATAGCCCCAAACACAAACACACTTGGGCAGAAAGAATTTTGGGCTTCCTTTTGACAGCTGTGTTTGTGCTGAGCATGAAAGGAGAAAAGGTTCCCATTTCAAGGACCCCAGTCAAAAATTGGAACTAGGGCTATTGTCTAGGCTGAAGAAAGATGCAAATCCTGCTGAGAGTAAGTGCACTGCTGAACAAAGCAATCCTTTAGAGAAGTCTGCATGCCAAACTACACCCTGAATGTGGAATGCAGACTCTGACAGTGCATCCACAGAGGCCACTGATTTATGGGAAAATGACCAGTCTTGGAAAGGGAAAGGACCTCAGAGGTCAACTAGACCAGATCATACCTGATTGTCATTTTCTCTCCCACATCGCCACCAAGTGGTCATCCAGGCTTTGAATCAATATCTATAGCAAGGGGTAATCACTGCCTTGTTTGGGGGGAGGTGGGGACAGCCCCTGTAACTTTGGGACAATTATTGGGAAGTGTTTCCTTAAATCTGCTCTTCTCACACTTCCCACAACTGCAAAATGAGATTGATTTTTGGATTTGGTCATTGTGAGAATTGTCTTTTCTAGACTATTCATAGTAGTTGTGAAGGTTTGGGTTTTCTCTTGTTTTCAAAGGGAAGATGGTGGAAAGGTGAGAAAACAAATTTTTGTTAATAAAAATGAAAGTAAAAAATTTTATCTGTGTCTGAAAATAAAGATTTTTACTGTGCCATGAATAATTATGAATATGACAGATTTGTATGAACTAATACACAGTGAAATGAACTATTTAAGTGAAAATGATCATAATAAAGAAAAAATGAAGTAACTATGAAAGACACTATACATATGAATGAAGCAAAGACCAGCCAGAAGCTCCACAATAGCAACAGAAAATATTTGGGGAAAACAGAAGTGTTTGGGGTTGCTGATTTCTGTTTCCTCCATGTGTCCAGATCCAAGGCTTGTACTCTCACACAAGGTCCCAGCTTCTCATTTTGGATAATGGCATCACCATTCTGCCAATAATTTTGGCAGGTGATTCTTTTATCTTCAAATACCCTCCCTCCAATCTCTTATACCATCCAACTCCTACCCTTCAAAATTCCTAATCTGATTCCCTTATACTCCTGTCTATTTCCCTAGAACTGTTCATCTCACCCTTTGTTGATTTTCCATTCATTCCATCAATATTTATTCAATACCTTAAGTTTGTCAAGTCCTTCCCTTAGATTGCAAATGGGCAAGGGGTCACTGCAAAATTTAATTCAGAAAAAATTATAGCCATCTTAATAGTCAGCATCCTAGAAATAACAAGGTACTAGAACAGATAACCACAGTATACAGAAGAATGTGGAACAAAGGTCCTTTATCTTCCTTTATTTCTTAATATCTAGAGCAAGGATGTTTATGGAGTTTGTGCTTCATAAATGCCTACTCAGTTGAGGTGCTCAAGACATAATATCATCTGACTTGTGCCAGTGAGGTACAGGAAAGAACCCATGGCAAAGAAATGCAGCAGCATCAGGTTCAGAAATCAAAGATAGCTTCCTGGAGAATGTAGCCTATAAAGAAGGGTAGGAATGTAATAGAAAAGAAAAGGAAGGAGAGTTTGCTAGACCCAGGCAGACTCATGGGAGTAAATGGCAGTAATAACCGTATGTTACAATTTATGACTTTAACATGGAATTCTAGAAGTAAGCTTGTCAGGATCCCAGAATTAGGCAGTCAACAAATAATAAATGCTCAACATCATGCCAAATGATGGGGCTGCAAAGAAAGACAAAAATCAGTCCCTGCCTTCAAAGAACATATGTTCTGATGGGTGAGACTATATAAGTCATAGATCTTACACTGGAAAAAACTTTAGAGATTGTCCAATACTTCTATTTCACAGATGGGAAAACTGGGGATCCAAATACTGTGAAGATCTAGGATTGAAAGCCAAGCTATTAATCAAGTCTTACTTTGGATGACATGGACACAGAATAAGGGGCTTTCAGCTATCTGTGTTCTTGAAGACTTTTCTAAGTCATTATATCCTCCTAGTTTCTTTAGGAGATTCTTTGTGAATAGGATTTGTTGTATTTTTTCCTTGGAAAGCACAATTTGACCTTGAGTTTTAATAATGTACATTGAGTGTGGCCTGGAGAGACCTTTTTAAATCAGCTTCTTTTGTTGATCCAGCTAAGCTCTGAAGTCCTCATGGGCCTCTACTTCCACAAAGTGATGAAGGAATCCAACCATTCACCAATACCATGAAGCAAATGAGCTTCAAATAGCAAGTGTTTGCTTGGGGTAAATGGTGGCAGCAGTGGATAAAGAGACAGCATTACTTGGAAAGCAAAGCTTCAGAAAGTCCTATTTTGTTTGAAAATCCTACTCATTCAGGATGATGGTGCTTTCCTTCAGTTCTTGGCTACAATATTTTTATTTATGCCAAAATGTAATAGAATGTAATGTCATTGAAATAATCCATTTTACACCTAACTTGCTTTCTATCTCATTTATGTATAAATTGTTTGCCTATCAGTAAGTCTGATAAGTAATATATTCCATGTTCTTCTAATTTTCTTGCAGTCTCTCTCTTTATATGTAGGTAACATATTTGTATCTAACGGTAGTCATCTCTAGGGTGGGAGTGGAGGGAATAGGCAAGAAAAAAAGAAATTCACCTAATTATTTTATTATATATTTGAAAGGAAAAACATAGTTTTTATGTTATGCATAATAGATTTGCAATTTCATGTGTAATCATCTTTTTTGTATTGTTATGGAAATATTTGCTTTATTCCATAAATTAAATTTTTTTTAAAAAAGGATACTGGAATCAGCTCATAGCAACTTGTTGGATTCTTATTAAATCGTGTACACCTAGGAAATCAGCAAACTCTACAAATCATGCCTTGATTCATTATTGTGGGTTTTTAACATTATTTAGACTTCAGGAAAATTATAGAGAAACATATTTCTCTCCATAATGTAGATTAATCCTTAAAAGAATCAGTTGTTCTAGAGATTGAAAGGATGTTCATCAGTTGGTGAATGGCTGAAAAAATTGTGGAATGTGATAGAGATTAAATGCTATTCTTTATAAGAAATGATGAACAGGATGCTCTCAGTAAAAAACTTACATGAGCAGATACTAGGGGAAATGAACTATACCCAAAGTAACAACATTGTAGGACAATCAACTGTGAATGATCCACTTTTTACCAGAAATTCAGAGGCCCTAGAGAAATCTAAAGTAATTATGATAAAAAAAATACTATCCATCCCAAAGACAGAGCTGATGGTGTCTGAATACAGATTGAAGTACATTTTTAATACTTTATTTTTCTTGAGGTTTTTCTTTTATGGCAGGATCATATATACTCTTAGAATATGACTATAGCAATAATATTTTTTCCATGATTATACATTTTAACCTATATCAAATAAGTTGCTTTCTCAATGGAGGGAATGGGGTGGGAAGAAGAATTCAAGGATTTAAAAATGAATGTTGAAACTCAATTTTGCATGCAACCAGAGAAAAAATTTTTAAATTGAAATTTTTAAAAAGAATCAGTTGTCAAAAGTTTACCAGCAGACCCCTTCACTCACCCACCCCCACCTCTGCACACACATCCAAGTTTTGATCAAAGAGTTAGGCAAAACGAATTGCAATTAATGAATAAAAGAGGTTAAATCCAAAAAGATAGAGAGAGACAGTATGGCAAAACCCAGGCTAACCCTTGTCTCCTGAGTCTCTTACTCTCTAACTTCAGCACAAAAGGGCAGATGGTCCACATCACTCTGTAGGCCAACCCAGGGCAAGGATTAGCATCTCTGATGGCTGTCAGGATGAGCAGGTCAAGCCTTGACATTCCCTGCAGCTAACTGTCAGGGGAGGGTTGGAAGGGAAAAGGAGAGGCTAATGGGTATGAAACCCTGGGTTAATGCTTGGATGAGGAGTCTCTGATAAGAATGGGATAGGGAGCCTCTTGGGAGACCCCAGGAAATGCCTGAACCTGATTTCCCAATACAAAAAGATTGCAGGCAAGAAAGATGGCCCAATTCTTGTCTCTATTTCAGAGACTTGGTGCTCCTGGCATCAGAAGACTGAAGGAAATAAGAACTAAACTGGAAGGCGGAGGATACTGGGAAAGAAGAACTAATTCAAAGGGTTTGTAGGATTACCTAGGACCTAAAGAGTCTTTGGATAGTTTCTTTATTGTTTAATCAATGCAGTCATATCCAACTCTACATGACCCTATTTGAAGTTTTCTTGGCAAAGATACTATAATGGTTTGCCAATTCCTTCTCCAATTCATTTTATAGATAAGAAAACTGAGTCAAAAAGGGTTAAGTGACTTGCCCAGGGTCATACAGCTAGTAAGTGTCATAAATCAGATTTGAATTCAGGTCTTTCTGACTCCAAGGTCAGCACCCTATTCACTGCACTACCTAGCCACCCTGAATAAATTTCAGTGGGTCAAAAATTTCAAATGCAAACAAAATTACATTTTCAATTTTACTTTTCTCTCAAGGATATTTAGCAATTCCTTCACTTCTTTAAAATTATGATTCTGAGAAGAGGTCTCAAAGTTTCACCAGCCTGATTTACCCAGGATTCTGGGATATAAATACAGTTTCTGAAGCCCTGATCTAGTTCAATTGATGGATGGAGTCCAAAGTGAAGAACTGATTGGTTCTAGGTTATAGAGTCACTGGAATCATAGGAATACAAGGCCAGCTCTCTCCTTAGTCCACCTCCAGTAAACAGAGGGAAGGGACAAATTTATTTGTTGTTTTCTTCATTTGTCAGAATTATGGAGTTTCGACTAAGGTAGGTAGTAAAAGATTCTGCTGCTGATTCCATTGGACAGCTTGTTGTTACATTCTTTCCAGGTCTCCCCCCTGGTGGAAGTGTATGGAACAGTTATATAGCTCAATGCTAGGATGATGAGAAGGCAAGGACAGCAAAGGACTATTGGTTAATGGGCTAACTGTCCCCTGAATATTTGAGATTCTTCTGTAGAACACAGAATAAAGGCAAAGAAACTCAAAGTAATTATATTGAGCACATGCTAGGTAACTTATATGCACAAATCATGATTTTGCTTAAACAGGATACAAGAATAAAATAATATAGAGACTATTGAGATCAAAAGATTTTAGTGCTTGGTTTAGATCAAGAAAGAGTTTTTAACCTATGATCTGTGCATAAATTGGGGGAGGTTAAACTTAGAGGGATGGCAAAATTATATTTTATTTTCACCAACTTTTGAGTGAAATGCAGCAGCAGCAGCAATTATTATTCAGAATCAATTATTCAGAATCAATTTTCAGAGGCTTCTTTATCAGACTGCCAAAGGGGTCCAGATTGAAGGAGGAATTCTATGATATGAAGATTCTCTCTCTCTCTCTCTCTCTCTCTCTCTCTCTCTCTCTCTCTCATTTTACATAAAATTGAAACAAAGCAAAACTGAAACCCACAGAGAGGAAGGGAACACAGACAAATAAAATGATGCTGCTGTTTTTCCAGAGTTTTTCCTTTAAAAACACTGAATCATCAGGTGTGAGTTGATTCTCTCTCCTATAGTGTAGAAAATCTCACATGATCTGATTTGGGGGCTCTGAGATTGTAAAGGCACAACATGTAGCCACATAATTAATCCTGCCTGCTCTGAAGGCTCCCTGGGGTGCCCTTGTCTCTGTGTGGTCTGGAGGACTGCATTCCAGCTGTCTTTTTATGAGGTGGCGTTTATCTCCCTGATCTGCTCCTTGGTGATGCTAAGCCTGCTCCAGCATGGAATGAGCTGAAAAGATCATTGGCACTCATATTCCATCTCATTCCATCTATTTCATACAAAAGAACAGTTTGGCACAGGGCTTAGGTTAGGAATGAGCTGCCCTACCACTACTGAGCTACAATAGAACCCCAAAACCCAAAGGGACCTTCAATAATACCTAGAATAACCACAAAGAGCTCTGAAGACTTTTAAAGGTCCCAGCCCATCAGCGCTGGCATTCTTATCCTAGAAAAATCATTCTTCCTATCTTGTATGATGGGGTTCCAAAAGACACAGTTACTGGGCTATCATTTTTCTGGATTTATTCTTTCATATGGAATGTTCTACAAACAATTCCCTAAATAGATAAAAATTGATTTTTATAATTAAATAAAAATATTAGAATGTAAATTCATGTTCTGTAGGGTCCCTGAAATCATCTTTAGAATGAATCTAGATTACAGGTGTGATATACACCTCATGGTATTACTTGGGTTTGAATTTTATAATAATACAAAATGTTTTACTAATATTATCTCTTTTAAGCCTCACCAACTCTGGGAGGGAGATATTATTATTATCTTCCTTTTACAGATAAGGAAGCTGAGACTGAAGGAGGAGAAGCGATTTATCCAGGTCATACCCCCTAGTGAGTGAAAAAGGTAGAATTCAGGTTTTTCTGATCACAGTGCTCTATCCATTTCTTCTGCTAAGTATCTGTATTTTTGAGAGATTTTCCCCCTATAGAGTCAGGTTGTGAAGAGCATTTATGATGGAAATGACTGGTTCTATTTTTTTAAAATCATTCTGAAGTTCTAATGGTTCACTGTTATGTATGGGCAATTGTGATAGTCATTTGGTTTATGGCAACATTCCCATTCTGGCACTGTATGTTAATTGAATTCACCAGGATTTGTTACTTAGGGTCTGTATAGTGTTGACTAAAATGGCACAAAACTAATGAATATAAGGTGTATAATTCAGATGTGATCCAATCATTATATTTCTTGTATTATTTTTATCTGAGAGTTGATATTCAAATAGAAATGGAGCTATGACACATGGTCACTCTACTTTGTTTAATAATGCTCAGCAAATGACCCAGAAGGTAGAAAATTAACTATTGTAATTGAATATAGTTGTTTATTATTAATTCTTGATGAAAGAAAGCAGAGCAGCTGGGTAGCACAGTGAATAAAACACTGGACTTGGAATCAAGAAGACTCTTCATCCTGATTTCAAATCTATATATCCCTAAGCATGTTACTTAATCCCATTTGCCTCAGGTTCCTTATCTGTAAAATAATCAGGAGGGAAAAAATGAGAAATCATGCTAGTATCTTTGCCAAGAAAACTCCAAATGGGGGCAGCTAGGTGCAGTGGATAGAGCACCGGCCCTGGAGTCAGGAGTACCTGAGTTCAAATCCAGCCTCAGACACTTAATAATTATCTAGTTGAGTGGCCCTGGGCAAGCCACTTAACCCCACTGCCTTGCAAAAACTAAAGAAAAAAACAAAAACAAAAAACCCTCCAAATGGAGTCATGAAGAGTCAGACATGACTGAAATGATGGAACAACAATGAAAATTATGTAAAGGAAGGTATCTAATTTAGTCTCTGAGAATATGGATCTGAACTTTGAGAAAGTGACCTCTCCCTCTGGGTCTCCTAACATTTCTCATCCAGTCACTCAGTCACTTGTTATAATCCTTCCAAATTCCAAAATGAGAGTTGGTCGAGATCAAATGTTCTTGATGTTCTTGACCTAGGATCCATGATGTTTTTTATGTCTTGATACTTATATTCTCAATAGCATTAGTTCCTTTGTAATCTTTCTACTTCATTTCTTTGCCTTAGAAAAATAATGCTGAGGAGAAGCCCCCAAGCTTCACCAGACTGCTACTGAAGAGGTCCCAGTCACAAAAAAAGAATAGGGGGCATTGCTCTAGATTATCTTTAAAATCTCTCCCATTATAATATCAACCTATGATAATCACAAAATATAACCTAGGTGAGTGGAGATGAAGAAGGGCAGCCATCCAATCAAGATTGCTTATTACTAAAGAGAAAAACATAAACTCATGCCTTCATATCCAATCCACGTTTCTGGACATATTCATCTTCAACTGCCTGTCCTAAATAAGGGAAGAGTCTATTCAGAATTCAACCAGCTCAGGGTAATGACAGAACTTGCTTGCCAGTTCCCCAGTTTCCTACTTGGTGTAGTATTCCTCCCAAAAGGTAGGGCTCTTCAGTCATCATGTAAGCCCCAGACAACCAATTGAGTGAAAGATTAGGGCCAAGTGGTGTCTAAATAGGAACAGATCACCTCCTCTATAAGGGAGAAGGCCTTAAGGTTTGACTAAAGGAAGATTTGATCTTTTGGGTTCAAGGGTCAAGGTCAATTCATGTTCCATCTGATGGGTGTACCTTTATCCTGAAGGTGATGACTTACCTGGAGGCCGCCAGGGATTCTTTGGGTCAGTCATATTTGCCCTTTGGTATGCAGTCTGTAAAATCTTTGGGGTAGTTACACAGGAGGCAATTACCTGTGACCACAACAACAGCTATTGTTATCAACAAACTGTATTTATATTTCAGCAGACTAGGTGAAAAGGTAGATTTGTTCCTTGAAACTACATGCTTAGTAAAGAAAAAAATCATCCCAGAATGCCTAGCTAACCTAAAGCTGCTAATGAAAAACAAATCTGACCCTTGGGCAGCAGCAACAACAACAAATCCCAGAGAAGATGAGGGTCACTTCTGAGCTGAGAATGGAGTTTGAGTCTCTGTGACTCCATCTGGGGTGAAAGGGGAAAGGAGTAGCCAATGAAAGTCCAAGCTCTGGTAGTTCCAGGGCGAGGGGTGGGAGAGGAGAAAGAAGATTTCTCATTGTCCACCTCCTTCCATTCTTTGTGGCCATGTGTAGAGATCCACCAAAAAGACTGAAAACATGGAACAAAAGAGCCTGAACTCCATAATGTTTCATTGTACCTTGACTGTGTAATCCATTTTTTAAAATACTGATTTTTCAGTACTGAACCCTGTGATTTTTAAAAAAATAGATAAATTGAAGAATGTCCAGAGGATGGTAATCAGGATGATGAAGGACCCTGAGTCCACATCATATGAAGGAACTGGGCAGGTATAGTCTGGAGAAGAGGAAGTCTGTGGCAGGGACATGATACCTGTCCTTAAGTATTTAACAGGTAATGACATGAAAGGAACATTAGACTTGTTCATTTTGACCCCAAAAGAAAGAATCAACAAATTGGGTAGATGCCACACAGAAGCAAATTTAGGCTGGATGCCAAGAAATACTTCTTCCTGATAAGAACTGTCTCAAAATGGAATGAACTACCCCAAGGGTGCTGAACTTCAATGGCTTCAAGAAGAGGCTGAATGACCACTTGCAAGCCATGTCATGCTCATGATTCCTTTAGTCGTGACTAGATGGTCATTAAGATATCTTAAATTCTCTAACTGATCATCATCCTCTGGTTCTATTACTCCTCCAGGGATCCACCTCTTTCTGGCTTCTCTGGAACACCCTGCCTGTTATCTTCTAAGCTTAAAAAAAATCCTCCCAGCTTCCTAGGGGATTGGCAGTTAACTGTCTATGACATCAGAGGTTGGCAAGCAATCATATGTTTTCAAATGAGACTAACTTGCATCTCCTTATCATAGCCAAGAACATCCTATCATTTGAGAAAGTAGAAATCCAATGAAGAAATAGAGGATGGCTGAGAGTCTGGCATGACTCCGATGCCAGGGTAAGAGGGCACCTTGACCACCTTCATTCCCCTTCTGAGCCTGATAATCCTTTCACTCAAATCTTGTGCAAACTGCTTTGCCCAGAGACCCAGTGGTATTGGTATCTTTGGATTTCCATGATCCAGTTGTACTCTGTTACCTCTTACCAGATATTCTCTTTCTCATGCCCTAGTAACTACAATTCAGTACCTTCCTAATTAAAGTGTCTGTTGGTTTGCTTCTTCTGGGGGAGCTTCTAAGTCCCAGAAAGGTAACTACTATGAGCCTGTGACAATGGATGCTAAATACCCTACCATTGCCTATTCAGAGTATTGCTAATACTCAAAGTCACCTTCTCCTGCACATCTAATAAAAGCTAAGATTTATATAGATTTGCATAGCATTTTACAAATAGTAGCCTGGTTTTTTGCCATAACACCCCTGGGATGTTATTATTAACCCCTTTCAATTGATGAGGAAACTGAGACAGAATGAGGCTAAGTGACTTGCACAGGGTCACACAGCTAGCTAGCCAGTGTCTGAGGTCAGTAACTTGAACACTGGTCTTTCAGACAAGAGTTTGCTCCCTACACCACCTAGAGGACTAGAATATCATGACAGCTATGCTCTTATCTGGTTCATGAGGTGTTTCCCATGTGGGGTTACCCAAAGAGAGCCCAAGAGACAGATGTGTGACTGTACTTTTATGGCCAATAATCCTACTAGACCTGTAATCCTGCTCCTTTAGAGCAGGGTCGATTTCCCTTGCTTCATTGCTTAGTAAATATTGGACACAAAACCTTTTTCCATGCATTCATTCATTCATTCATTCATTCATTCATTCATTCATTCATCTGACTGAGTAAATCCCAATCTTGAAAGATGAAAATTATGTAATAAATACTGTGATGAAGGGTTAAGAGTTCACCAATCTTGAATGAAGCTAGAAATGGATTTGGAAAGCTCACCCCTTCAGTATGTGTCAAAGGCCACCAAAGCAAATGGAGACTGTAGTAATTCCATCATTGATTGTCAACTAAGCTCATTAAGAGAATCATGCCCAAAGAACCTGGAAATACTTCTCCTGCTCCCTAGGCTTCCTCAAAAGACCTTGTACTCATATATCCCATTTACAAGAGACTCTTAGAACAACAGAAAATCCAGGAAAACCCTCAACCCATAACCTATGACCCTTGTTACGTTTGTCACTTGCAATGCCTGTGGTCTCTCTCAGTAGTATCAGTCACCACCACTGATACTCAAACATGATGTGCAATGGCCACCCAGGAGCTGTTTTGATGAAAAAAAGATGCAGGGCTGAGGCTGCTCATATAAAGCAGAGAGGTCCAAGGCTTAGAGGACTAAGCCCAATCATCAGGCTCAGTGGTGACCTCCTCACCTATTTCCTATCTATGAAATATCTTGCCAATCCATCAAGAAGGCCTGGTCTGAGAGCCCTGATCCCTCAGTGCCATGCCTAGTGAATTTCAAGCAATTCTAATTTTTCATTGGTTCATGAGGTGTTTCCCATCTTCATTTACCTATAAAATGGGGAGAATAATCAAAGGATCATGGGATCCTGGATTTAGAGGTGGACAGAATTGCAGTGATTATATCATTCATTTTATCGATGAGGAAACTGAGGCCCAAGAAGTTAACTTAACCAAGATCATCAGTAAATCTACAAGATTTGAAGCCAGATCTTTAAACCTCAGAGTCACTTGGGTTTCCATGACATAAAACTAACTGATGGTAGTAGTATTGGTGGTGAAGATGATAATGATGGCAATGATGAAAGATGATAGAACGCTTTACATGTATTCTCTAAATTATTGTTACCCACCCAAATTTACTTTGTGCATGTTTACATGCTGTCCCCCCCATTTGAATGTGAGCTCCTTGAGGACAGAGACTGTGCTTTTGTCTGCCTCTGGATCCCCAGAGCTTAGCATTTAGTAGGTACTTGCTGACTTGACTTATCTCCTTTGATCCCCACACACCCTATGAGCTAAGGGTAATGACTGACCTCATGTTACAGTGGAAGACACTGAGGCTAAGGGAGATAAGTGACCTGCTCAGGGACAAAGAGACTAATTTTCTAGGGTGGGATTTGAGCTCAAGTCTTTGTGATTTCAAGGTCAGCCACTGTCCACTTAGCTTTAGTACTTATCACACAGGGTTATTGGGAGAAAGTAAAATAAATTTCTCTAGAAGAGTGAGTTAGGACTTAGTTATTATTTTTAAAAATAGTCTTATGTTAATAAAAATCACAAGCAAGGAAAGACTTGCAGGTGAATATTTCTGTGAACTTTGTGCTCTATACCAACCTTAGTGTCATGAACTTTTCCCACAGATAAGGAGGTTATGTGATCATCAGCTGGGTATGGCTATCTAGTCAGGGATTCATTTCCAAAATGCAGAGTACTGTGAATTTGGCTTCCCCTGAAAAAAACCACAAGCTCTTTCTTCCCATCCAAACACACCACCAGGAACATGGAATTACCCCAAAGGTTAACCAATTGTAGTGTATGGAGAGGATGATGGGTGTTTAAAAAATATGGACTCATTGCTAGATGGTTTATTTATGTCATATATAATCCCCTGCAGTATAGAAAAAGTGAACTTGCCAATTCATTCACGTTAGCTCTCCAGGATTCATTGCAATAAAGTCACATGGTAGTTGATCATTGTAAGAAGGAATCACTTCAGGTTGATTTTGGGGCTTTCTGAAGCTGCAATTGAATCCCTGTTTCTTATGACTTCTGTCTCTTGACTTTCTTGGAATCCTCAAGATGATTGGGCATAGAAGGAAAATGGAGGACTGGCTTGTCTTATTCAAGTCTCAACTCCCATACATTATCTGGAAAATTGCCATTGGTAGGGGCAGCTAGGTGGCGTAGTGGATAAAGCACCAGCCTTGGAGTCAGGAGTACCTGGGTTCGAATCTGGTCTCAGACACACACTTAATAATTACCTAGCTGTATGGTCTTGGGCAAGCCACTTAACCCCATTTGCCTTGTTAAAAAACCTAAAAAAATTGCCATTGGAAGCAAATGAAAGACAAAAAAGAGACCCTGAAGAAGCCTTCTTTTGTCTGACATGACTGTAGTTCAACCACATCCTCAAAGGATCTGCTTGAAGCATATTTCGGCCTTTGAGAAAGGGTCACATGCTGATGCTACATGCTGGGCAGACCATGACCAAAGTGATTGACTCTCTGCCAAGCCAAGTATGCCAATCCTTCCTTTGAGCCTGAAAAATCTGGAGACACCCTGAAGAGTAGTATATCTCATGAAATTCATCTATCTTTACTTATAGACATGGTGCTTAATGCAGAGCATTGGTGGAGGTAAACCTGAGATGATAGCCATTACAACAAATAAATACCACAGGCTTTAATTATATTTCTGTGGGGGCTCCAGATAGATGTAGGCCAAGCTTATTAAAGCCAGAATGCCAGAAGTGAGCACCAAAGATGTGAGACATTGTGTAAAATTGAAATGCTACTCCAAGACTATCAGAACTTTAAACTTTGAGAAATGCTCTATATACCTATACCTCTGAAATCTCACATGGATCTAACTTGCTCCAGAGGGCAATAGAACTTGTGGTCATGGTATCTGATATGGTACCCAATTCCTCATCTCTCACTCTCTGGATGGGGTGATTCATTCAACATTATTTTATGCTGGCAGTTATTGGGAGGGGGTGGTATCCCCAGACTGGGAACAGGGGGTGTATGGTCACAACTGCTCAATTATAACTCACTTTCATATTATTAAGTAAAATCTAGATGAATATATGGTGAGGGAAAGGGGAGATGGTAATAATATGCTTCTACTACTCAACATTGTAGCTTCTGAGCCCCCACAAGTGTACTGATCATTTTAAAAAAATTAGCTACTGAAAACATGATTAACTCTCAAATATAAAATAATTACTAAAAAAAGAAGATAAAAACAAGAATAATTGCATAAACAATGATAAAATAGATTTACTCAACAAAAATAGGAATACTCAAATTATAAAAGTCCACCCATAATCCTGGGTCATACTTCCTCGCCTATGCATATATTCTTTTTTTATTTTGGGGTTTTTTTGGCAAGGCTTAAGGGTTAAGTGGCTTGCCCAAGATCGCACAGCTAGGAAATCATTAAGTGTCTGAGTCCAGATTCGAACTCAGGTACTCCTGACTCCAGAGCTGGTGCTCTATCCACTGTAACCACCTAGCTGCTACAGAAACCTAGCAGTGAAGGACATAAGGGGGAAACCATGAGTCTGAGGCACCTTATAACTATGAAATACAGGCTTTACAGCAATATTATCTTTTAGGAAACAGATGGCAGCATGGTCTCTGCACTTCTTTTTTAAGTTCTTTACTGCCCTACTTGGTTGAAATGATTTTTCTTCCATTTTTGGATCCCTAGAGCAATAAAGTAGCAGTGTGGAATCTTTTCAGTGAAACATCAGGTCTAAGCCTGAGGTCTTCAGTTTTCCAGTTCTGCTTTCCCGGCTGAGTGCTGGAGCAGTGAGTGGCAAGCACTTCACTTAAGTCAGAGAACTACAAAGCTCTCCATATCTGCTCTTGTGGTAGTGTCCTCCCTTTTGGGGGAAGAGATGTTAGTTAAATACAAGTCCCTGTGGGGTTTCTCCTCTTATAGTCTGTAGATGGCACTAACGTGTAATAAGTCCAGCCAGCTCATCATACAAAAAGCCAGATTCCACTTTCCTCCAATCTGCTCCTGGAGAACTCACATATATAAGACTTTTCTAGTTTCAGTCAGTTCTCAAGTTCTAGGTGATGCTAGGGAGAAGCAAACCCAGTCAATTCTTCACATAGCAGTTGAATGCTGACTACAGAGAGAGCTCTCCACCCATGAGCTCCCTTCCAGCAGCTATAGACCCTCCAATGGCCATCACCAAGGTTTTTCAATTGACCCAACCCAAAGCATTTGCTCTTATCTTCTGATTCTGCAGTGAGAACAGTCTCCACCACCAGTTTCTTTCTTCATGACTGCTAAATCTTCTTTTTTTGATTTCTGCATTCTCATCTCCCCATTTCCTCTCTTCTGTTACAAATTCTAAACCTCAAATTAGTGTTGATTCATGACTTCTGACCCATGTTTCACACTGGGGGGGAAAAAACCATCAGATCCATATTTCAATTTGATTTCTTCCCATAGTAGTTCTGGGCTTTCCAGTTTCTCAGCTACAACCTTCAAAACTTTAATGCAAATAAGCTGATAGAAAATAATACATTGTGGTCATTCCCATGGCCATTTAGCATTTGTGCTTTGGAGCTACTTTCAAATAGGTTCTAGGAATACATTAATTTGAGGAGCAGTTTTCTCTCAGGTCATCAGAACCACCTCAAGAGCTGCTTTTCTCACAACAATGTCTTCTTTTTTTCCCTTCTAGCAATGAAATATCCACATATCTCAAATATCTCAATCACGATTGAGACAATTCCTTTATCTCATTAAAGTCTCACAATAACCTTGTCAAAGATTATCTCCATTTGTAGATGGGGAGATTAAGAATTCTACTGGTTAAGTGACTTGCTCAAGGTGACACAGATAGTGAGAGATAAAATTGTGATTTGAACCTACATCCTCGGACATTTTAACATCTTGCACACTTTTCACCTTCCAGCACAACTCTATAGTACCATTCAATCCAATAAATAATTATAAGGTGCCCCTCTTGCACCCAGAACTACTGTAAAGCAAGGAACATAAAGATAAAAAAACAGCAGAATCCCTACCCTCAGTACACTTTAGGGATTCATATATAAGTATTACAAGGTAGATTATGAAACATCACAGGACAGATACAAACATGGTAATTCTAAGATATTTGAAATCAGTTTCCAGGTTGGAGGTAAGGAATGGAAGTGAACTGGTACATAAGGCAAGGTTTCATGAAGCACATACTGCCATAATTGGGCCTTGAAAAAATTAATAAAAAGTCACACTAACAGCAACATTGGATTATTATCACCTAGGATGGACTTGTTCATTTCAGTAGAGCAATAATCAAAGACAATTCTAAAAGGTTTGTGATTGGGATGGCTAGGTGGTGTAGTGGATAAAGCACTGGCCTTGGAGTCAGGAGTACCTGGGTTCAAATCCATTCTTAGACACTTAATAATTACCTAGCTGTGTGGCCTTGAGCAAGCCACTTAACCACATTTGCCTTGCAAAAAACTTAAAAAAAACTTTGTGATTGAAAACACCATCGATATTCAGAAAAAGGAATAGTGGAATTTGAATGCAGACTAAATCTTCAAGTTTTAAAAGTTGTCTTAGATATTTTGGTTTTTTTTTCTCTAAATTTTTTATTCTGCTTCAATTTGATTCTTCTTTCACAATATGATTAATATGAATCTATATTTAGCATGGTTATACATGTATAGCCCTTATTAGCTTGCTTTCTATCAGGGGAAGGAGGGAGGGAGAAAAATGTAAAACTTGAAACCTAGCAAAAAATGACTGCTGAAAACTATGGTTGCATGTAGTTGGAGAAATAAATAAAATGCCAAAAATAAACAAATAAATAAATGGACCACCATTTGTGGAAGGAAAAGTATTCTTGAATGAAACTGAAAAGATAGGTTTGGGCCAGTTTGTAAAGGACTCTAAAAGCTGAAAAGAGGCATCTCTTACGAAAGGCAAGCTAAAGCCACTGTGGTTGATTGAGTAAGGGAGTCATAGGGTCAGCTGCACTGGGTGTGTTGGATCAAAGTGATAAGAGAATAAGGAAGCTTAAACAACTAAAAAGTTGTTGCTATAATCTAAACAAGAGGCAATAAGGACTTGAACTGATGTCAATACAGAGATGAGGTTATATGTAAGAGATGTTGGGAAGTTAGACATGGCAAGATTTGGCTACTGAATGAAAAGTGGAGTAAGGGAGACTAAAGAGCCCAAGATTATACATCTAGTTGGGAAGGGTGGTTGTGCAAATTTGACATAAGGAAAGATTTAAGGAGAAAGATAAATTTTAGACTGTCAAGTTTGAGATATGTCAGAGATATTTATCTAGAAATCATGATATGGGACTAAATTTATATATCTGTGAAGAATCTTTATAGAGAAGATAATTAAAGTCATGAAAGTTGATAAGGTCATGAAGAGAATGTGTGAAGAGAGAGAAGAGAAGAGGATTTGTGACAGAATCTTGGGTAACACACCAGAAAGGGAATATGATGTTGATCATGAGAAGAGACTGAGGAAAATTCATCAGATAGAACAGGAGAGACTAGTCCCATCAAAACCCAGCTAAGTGAGAGCATCCTGGACAAGGGAGTGGATCAGAACAAGCAGAGGCAAATGCAGCAGATGGAATGAGAAAGATGGAAACTGAAAAAGGATCATTACTTTGGGCTATTTAGTGACAGTCATCACTTTGGAGACACCATTTTGAGTAAATGATCAGATCAGATGCTAGATTCCAAAGAGCAATCCTCATTTCCCAACAACTATACTGAATTTTAGACATTTCCATCATGTTTTCTTTTGTCCTCCAAATTACTCATCATTTGAAAACTCAGCCTGAATACCGAATCAGCCTTGATATTCACATCTTATCAGGATTTTCTCCTTTTCTGATTGAACTTTAAGTTTGAAAGGTAGGGCCATGGTCTCCAAACTTTCCTTGAAGGAGGAGGCCTAGCACAATCCTCTCTCCATTTCTACTAGCTTCACAGCCTTTGCACTTCTTTGAATTTCTCTATCATACCTCTATTAGGGGTAACTTCTCTACTTTTTCAATTTCCTTGTGTGTTGCTCTCTTTCCCTATTAGACTATAAGTTCCTTGAAGTTCATGAACTCTTTCGTTGTATGTACATCCCCAGCATGTTCACATTGTGTCTGATATGTGGTAGACATTTATGAAATGTTTACTTACTTCTGGACAAGTAGTGAGAGGAGATGACATAGAAGAAGTAAATTCAGACAACTTTTTAAGGAGTTTGCCTGAGAGAAGGGGAAAGATAAAAGACAATAGCTTAAGGGAAAAGTAAGGTCTAGTGAAAGGTTTAGATTAGCTCTTTCTTCTACCAGATCAAAACCCTTTGATGTCATTCCTCTCTGTCCTCCATTCTCTCACTCTCTAAGGAGTAGCCCTGTCAAGGGCTAACCCCTATACATTTTATTCTTAATATCATCTACTGCCATCCTCAATCACACACACACACACACACACACACACACACACACACACGCACACAAACACATATCTAAATTCAAGAATGAAAGAGGCTCCCAGACTTCAAATTATACCACTATGTAATAATCATAAAAACTGGCACTGATGAATAAATAAATAGATCAGTAAAACAAATTACTGTGGAAGAATTAGTTTCATTAAAACACGATAATTCAATCTTCAATAGACTCAAGAACACAAATTACTTGGAGAAAATCCTCATTTGACACAAAGCTGGCAAGAATTTTGGCAGAAATTAGGGTTATGAAACCCCTGTTCTGAGCTAATTCCCCTAACTTCAATTCATATTGGCAGCATCACCAGAGAACAATTAAATTCTTCTATGCCTGGGGTACTAGGTTATAGGAGCTATGGTTTCTAATGTTGTTCTTGAGACCCCATAAGAGTGTCTCTCATTGGGGCAGCTAGGTGGCACAGTGGATAGAGCACTGGCCCTGGAGTCAGGAGTACCTGGGTTCAAATCTGGCCTCAGACAGTTACTAATTACCTAGCTGTGTGTCCCTGGGCAAGCCACTTAGCCCATTTGCCTTGCAAAAAACTAAAAAAAAAAAGAGTGTCTCTAATTGATTATCAAACAGTAGCCTCAATTACATTTAGAAATTGGAATTAAGGTGATGTTTAGTAAGAACAGTTGGTGCAAAAAACATCCTCCTCTCCCCCACTTCATAAAAAAACTGAATCACACTCACCTATAAGTACATACATGGAAAGAGTAGGTAGAATCTTAGAGAATGTTAGGAATGAGACACACGTATGAAGAATATGTGGTCAAAGTGTAAATTCACAACTCTTAGTTACTGAATCTCTTTCCTTGAGTCAATCCAGAATTCTTTTCAGATTCAAGTGGACATGCACCTTTAAATTGCTTCTTCCCTTGAGTGTTGCTATTTCTGCATTCGTCTGGATCTATATTTCCCTATATTTATAAGAAGTTGAAAAGAACCTCAGAAACCAAATGATCTAATCCTATTTTACAGAGCAACAGTAAATTGAGACCCAGAAAGGGGAAAGGGATTATTCTGAAAATGATAGCATTTTAAATTCAAAGAGAAAAAGTCAAGACACTATTAATATAAGTTTTTTTTTGCAAACATGAATGATTTTTATGTCATTTATTCCAGTGATTAAGGTACTAGAGATTAATATATTTTTGAATGAATGAATGAATGAACCATTGAGTCTCAGAGTTTAGATACAGGTTAAAGATGAGTTCAAGGTCATCTAATTCAAATATGAAAATGAATTCTCTAAGAAGGGGGAGGGGGAGAGAGAGAGAGAGAGAGAGAGAGAGAGAGAGAATGGTTAACCCTATGCTCCTTAAAGATTTCTACAAATGTGAGCTCAGCTCCTCTGGTAGCCTATTCCTCTTTTGGATGGCCAAATCAATGAGTGATTTATTTGAGTTTAAGTAATGGTCCTTTAGAAAGAAATCTAGGTCATAAACTCCAGGATGTCTTGTGAGGTTTCAGTAATCAAAATTTATATTCCTTTGGACAAAGCACTCACAGGTAAGAATATGATTATGATTCCCTTAGTGGATAGCAGGAGAGGAGGGAAGCAAGGAAGGTAGGATGGAAGGAAGGAAGGAAGGAAGGAAGGAAGGAAGGAAGGAAGGAAGGAAGGAAGGAAGGAAGGAAGGAAGGAGCTACATAGTTCAACTGGAATTGGCTAGTTGGGTCCCCAGTGAGACAACTACAACTACTACTCACAAAAAGTTATGTGTCCCTTTATTCTAGAAGATGATCATGATGACTTACAAGTGAATTGGATTGAAGTGAGGGAGGACTGTGCAATGTCAGCAGTCTCTCTCATTTCTTTGGAACCATCTGGGTCCAGTGGCAAGATACAAATTAACTGAAGATGACCCCAGATGCAAAGGGAGACCTTGGCCTTTTTAAGTTAAGATGTTTCCTAGGTCTCAGTTTGATTGAGACAACACCAATTCAGTGATTAAGACTAGATAAGAAAGGAGGAAATCATTTGGCTGCTACAAGTTCAAATTAGTGAAGCCATTGCCTCTATTCTTATGAAATATTTAGTTTTACCTGGAAATACCAAATCATGACTTCATTGAAATGGTTTGTCCTTGTGCTTCAGCGAATGAAGTCAACTAAAAGAGTCATTCAACATTCCACTAAATCCTGACTTTAGTAAGATCTCTTTCAAGGCTACTTAACCATGCCCCCTTGCCTTATACTTAGTATCACAGATTCATAGATTTGGAGCTGGAAGGGAGCACAGACAAAAGACTATCACATCCAGATAAGTAATTTGACACTGTGGGAGGTGAAGTGCCTTACCCAGGATCACAGTTATTGTGTCAGAGGCAAAATGTGAACTCAGCTCTTTGTGATTCCAAGTCCAGTATTCCACATACTATGGCATCTAATGTCACTCATCATTATAATAATGTAACAAATATTTTCATAAGATGTAATGTCAAGTAAATAACAAGCAGAAGTCATTCTTGGCACCCATACTATTGATTGTACCCTCCAAATGTCTCCTGAAGTACTAATCTGCTTTCCAATGAATTCCCCAGACCCTCAATTTGAATTCACAATTTAACCTATGACATTGTTTTTTGGCTTATCAGCCTGTAACTTTAGTTTGTTGCATTTTCTATCCTACAAAAAATGATATCCACATCATCCATCCCACTTGCTATTTTTCCCACTTCTAGCCCCACCTCTAGCTTTCAAGTTGGTTCTGATTTTTTTCCCTTATTGACTTCTCTCAAAAAAAAAATCTTCCTTACAAAGTATGATGGTCATTTGACCCAAAGAACACTCAAACCTAACCTAACTAGCCCACCCCTTTCTCAAAAAAATAAAAACATAGGAAAAGAGATGAAATCTTGCACACCAACAGAATGTTATATTTTTAATAATCTTGACAAAAAACCAGAAATGTGGGTTACATTTCCCACCAAAAAATGCAAATATAAAGTTGAGAAGGTAAATAATAACTCAGAATAATAAGGTGGCTTCTGCCCAACTTAATCTTGGAAAAAGAGCTTCAAGAACTGGACCAACTGAAAGCATCATAGAAGAGAGTAACAGAATTATATGGGATTCATCTTAAACTTTAATGTCTTCAAGTCAAAGGCTAACAGCCAGATCCATTTTTTGTGGTGTTCTGTTATTGTGGTTGTTTAGTTGTTCTTCACTTGACTCTTTGTGACCCCATTTGGGGTTTTCTTGGTAAAGATACTGGAGTGGTTGCCATTTCCTCCTCCATTCCATTTCACAATTGAGAAAACTAAGATAAAAAGGGTGACCTGGCTAGGGTCAAACACCTAGAAAGTGTCTGGACCTGGATTTGAAATCATAAAGAGGAGTCTTCCTGATATTCTACCCACAACGCCACCTACCTGCCTATTTTCCTGGGGTGGAAGGGAGACATAAATCATAAGGCAAGGATAAACACATGATTTAAGCTACAATCATCATGGATTTGTATAGCAAGAAGTCATTTTTAACTCAAGGTTTCATAAGATTTCAAAGAATTTGGTTCTGAGAACCTAAGACTTTCACTCACCCCCAATCCTCTCTTCCTTCAATTCCTAAAGCAGTATTCCATAAATAAGGAGAGAATAATAAAGGTGTTTGGTACCTGTGACAAAGAACAAAAGAGAAATTCTTGGAAGTATTTATTAGCTAGAGATGATCTTGCAAGAACCTTGTTTTGGTTAAGAGCAAGTTGTAAGCTCTCAGTCTTCATAGCAATAGGTGGACTTTTTAATTAAAAGTCATCTCAGTCCTTGCAGCTCCTACTTCTTGAATATTTTTAGGTAAAATAAACTTCTCCATGAAATTTATACTCCAAGGAAAGGTGATATCAATAGCTCCTATTTACATAATACTTGATAATTTTAAAAAATATTTTCATTAAATCATTGAATCCCTACTAGGGAAGTATTTATAGTACCATTTTATAGATGAGTAAATCAAGATAAGGGACTAGAATATAGTATGAGTTAGAGGTGGACTTCAAACTGAGGACCCTCATTTCAAATCCACAGCAAGGTGCCTTTCATCCAGAAAAATAAAACAACACAACACCTTTTTTGAAGTTAAAAAGAAAAAGAAAACTTTCTAGGTCACTTGGTTCAATTGATTTGCTTGGCTTTTTATTCTGTTTCAAATACAGCATTCCACCCATAAAGGTCATCAAAGACAGTGTGACATGTACTTTTAAAAAAAACAGAATTTTTAAAATTCCCCTAAGATCCTATGGCATTACAAAAGGAAGGTCAGGCCTGCCCTCAAAGGCACAATCTGGAAAGATTCAACACCATTGTCCTCCAGCCCTTACCCTCCTCAAACCTCTGGCAACTTCCTAATAGACTGAATACTCCCATTCCATGTTGAGAAAATGACCCCATGAATTTGTAATATGACTATGTGTGAAGCTTTTTAATCTCTGCTCAAAAATATTAGCCATGTTGGCACCACTTTTTCTTTGCTGCTTACACCATGCGGTGGCCTCCTGCTGTCCCATCCTTCTGGTCAATCCATTTCCCCAAAGGAAAATTGCATCAGGGTATTCTTAATCATATTCATTTGCAATATCCATATTAACAACCAGAACAAAAATAAGAATATCATCACCCAATTCAAACATGGTAGTATTAACTAGAAAGCATTTGTTGAATATTTGTTGCTTGTGCTAGGGCTGGGATAAGATGGTATTTTTCCTCCAAGAAACTATAGTTTAAGCAAGAAGATATAAAACTATACATCTCTCAATCTCTTCCTCTTCCTCTCCCTTCCTCCCTCCCTCCTCTCCTCCCTCTCTCCTTCCATATATATTTTATATACACATATATATGTTTATATAGCAGATACATATATATTCATATCAATATAATGTGGTCATCTTAAAATGTAAACATATCATTCCCTAGTCAGTTTGTCTTTATAATAATTAGACAATACATTGATTATCCTTCTATTTACATAAGAGCTAAATGTTTAAGCTAGCCTTTTTTAAAAAGTGTCTCTATCTGAAAGTATTGAGGATGCTCTCAAGTGGCAGTTCACGATATTCAAAGATATTCATGAAATACAAATGCACTCTTATTTAATAATTCTCATTGTATATGTGAAAGTAAATAATTACCTTGCTTGAAATACAAATAGGAGAACATTAATGAATTTTCTAATTGTTTTTGGTTACCATTATCCAGTGGTTTCTTCTGTAAAGAAGGTAGGTAGATAGACAGACAGACACACAGCCATGTACATAATCCAGACATAGGCACGTATGAACACATATGCATGCACACTTAGTCAGACAGATTTACACAGAAACATATATGTCTACATACACACAAACACTCAAACATTCTTATTCAAAAATACAAGTAAAATCATTGTATGAAATCAAGGTGGTATGTACAAAAAATCATATATGTCAATCAATTCTATATCCTTCTTTCCTCTTTGCCCTCTGCCACTTCCCCTGGTACAAGTTGCCTCCTTCACATCTGGATCATTGCAATAACTTTCTTTTTATTCTTGCCTCAAGTCTCTCCCCATTTCAGTTGTTCCTCCACTCAGTTTTCAAAACAAACTTTCCATAAAGTTCAGGTCTGACTGTGTTATACTCCTTCACTAAACTCCACTGGCTTCTATCTGTAGGTTCCTGGGTCCTTTGATAAAATCCTCACTTTGGTATTTAAAACCCTGGCCTCTTTTTAGCTTTCCAGTCTTCTCAAAACTTACTAGTCTGTATGTCTTCTGCAATACAGTGACATGACACCTTATGTACTAGGTACTATGCAAAGTACAAAGAAAACTCAAAGACAGTCCATGCTTAATGACTTGACAATCTAATGGGAGAAACAATACACAAATAACTATGGAAAACAAGTCAAATAAGAGATGAATTAGAAATAATACTAGTATTAGCCCTTAGTTTTCTACTTTGTTAAATAAAGAGCACTGAATCTCAAATGTCCATTCTGACTCCAACATTCAAAGTTCAAAGGGTCTTCCATCTGAGGAAATATAGTATTGTAGTCAGGATGGTAGATTTTAGGAAGATGAGGGGTCAAATTCCACTTTGGATACTTAATAGCTATGTTACTTGACTTCTTTACTTGTGAAATAACTTGTAACTTTTATAAACTAATTTTGTAACTTATAATTTGTAACTTTACTTGTAAAGTAACTTGTACTTTCATAAAGTAACTTTGTAACTTTTAACTTGTAACTTTATTTATAAAATAACTTGTAACTTTTGGCAAGTCACTTAGCCTCTCCATGCTACAGTTTCCTCATTTATAAAATGGGGAGAATACTATCTATAGTCTTTACTTCTCAGAGTTATTATTATTATTATTATTATTAATTATTATTAATATTATACTCCTCAGATTTATTATGACTAAATTAGATAACATATATAAAGCAAATTCTAAGTGCTACCTAAATATCAATGATTGTCTAAGTTCCCCTCCATGACTTGTAGATTTAGGATCATAGAATTTCAGAGTGAGAGCAGGACTGAATACTAAAGGTCATTTAGGATCCTGGTTCTGTTTTACTAATGTTCAGAACTGGGGCCTCGATTAAGAGGGATGGAAGGGGGCATTTGTATTGTGCCACCAGAGGTGAAATTCTTGGACTGACACAAGACAGACCAGTGCAAAAGCATTTGCCAAGAATGTTTTCATTAATCAACAATGAAATTCAGAAAGACGGAATATAAACATGACTGACTAGTGATCCATCGGCACTATTCCCATGACCCACTGGGCAGCTTCCAGCAAACCAAAGTCTTTGGGTTCAGGGAAGTATCATTGCAGACCTGTGAGAAAAAGGTCATACTAACAATTAGGCCATTGTGAAATAGATTTGGATATATCATCTTGTCATCAGTTTGTGACCAGAAAATAGAATACTGGGGCTTTTGCCCATTGCTAGACCATGTGGTTCCTCACTGTTTCATGAGGGAACCATATCCATAAAACCATGGACTCTCACAGCATCCAGACCTTCACCAGAAGTCCTATTTCCTATCAAATCAGGCCACAAGAGAAAAAGTTTTGGAAATGGCAGGAAGAAGTATGTCATTGCACAACAATCTCCTCAATATAACAGGCATCATGGGCAAGCCATGCCATTATTCATTTGATGTCATGGTCTTCTTCAGTGACAAAGTAAAATAATATAATTTGTGACCCTTATTTTACAGATGAAGAAAAGAAAATCCAGTTATCTAGTTCAAAGTCACACAGGTAGAGAAAAGAAACCTTTGAACCCATGTGATCCACCCACCATATTTTACAGATGAGCCAGATAGTTGAACAGATTATGACATGTCCAGAATTCAAACTGAGGCTCTCTGTCTCCCAAATCAAGCATCTATTCCACCATTCTATGCTTACTTCTACATGAAATTATTTGTTTAATTTGAAGTCAAACATATCTCTAAACAAAATTCTATACCAGTAATCTGTAAATACTTTTTTGTACTTTGTGAATTACTTGCCTATGGTTTTTTTTCACGCTAAAAAGAAAATCATGCCAGGAGATATAGGAAAGAAGGTATGTTAGTTAAAAAAACAAAAACAAAAAGGCAGCAAATGCTCTGAGGTTCATAAGCATAAATCCAGTTACCAGGGTGAAGCATAAATAGGCAATAACATCTTTTCAATTACAATGATATTAGGAGGATAAAACACCTGTGGGTGTAGAGGAAAGACTAAAAAATACAATTATTTTTTAATCCATTTCCAATTACAAGGCAGTGTTAATTAGGGAGTTAGAGGGTTGGGGAAAATTTTAAGTTGTATTTCTTGTTGAACTTTTATTCCCAGGTGATCTGCAACATGAAGTTTTATAATATGGACTATATTTAGAATAAGAAATATAACACAAGACACCTTTTTAAGTTTAATCAACATCATTAACATTCTCTCCACTATTTCTTAAATCTAGACTGAGGTCAGAAAACTGGACAAATTGGCTCTGCCACATGTTTTTCTATAGCATACAAGCTAAGAATGGTTTTTTTTACATTTTAAATACAATTTAAAATGTTTTTACATTATTAAAAATTAGTGAGCCAAGAATAATTTTTACATTTTATTGTATTTAGAAATGGAAAAAATATTTTGTTCACAGGTTTGAAATGTAAAACTCATTCTTAGTTCATAGATCTACAAACCTGGTGGTTGGTTGACAGCCATACTATGCCAATCCCTTGTCTAGAGAATCAAGAGACCCATAAGTCAAACCCTGATTTTTAGTTAATAGATTCCTGATATATAAATGATCAGATTGAAAATTTCATTTTCAGAGTTTGTGTAAGCTATTATATGTACATCTAGTAATATGACTTGGCTGCCCAACTTAGGAAAAAAGCATCAACTCTTTTTGGACCAAGAATATAAAGATCAAAAGAATTCACTTGTTTAATAGACTTTTGATAACCTAAAGAACTATCTAAATCCTAGCTTATATCCTTCTTAATACTTCAGCAATTATTATATTTGTGGGGGGTGGAGGGGGAAGAGGAGTTAGAAGTGCACAGAGAGAGGAATTCTCATTAAAAACTTTTATATAATTCCATTCAGCACTTATTTATCAAGACAGTGAGTTAAGAATTGGCAATACAAAACCAGAAAGGAAGAAGGAAAGAGGCCCTGCCCTTAATAAACTTGTATCCTATGGAGCTAAAGAAAAAATTTATTTGAAAAACAACCAGATTGTTTTTCTTCTGGTGTCAGAGTCAAGGTGGGAGAGATGAGAAAGCACTCAGTTGAGCTTTCCCAACATTCTTCTCTAAATAACTTTAAAATAATAGCTCAAATCAAATTCTGGAGTGCCAGAGCCCAAGTCAACATAGGAGGTCCAAAAAAAGAGATTTGTGACATGGGGAAGCATGCTGAATTAAAACACACATGGATGAAACAGCAGTGGCAGGACTAAATGGTGTTGAAAGAAGCAGCAGCAGCTTTGGGAGTTCTCAAGCCAAAGATGATAAGGGGACCTGGAAACTGGTCAGAAAGAGATTACAAGATATCCCTGTGTTATCACTGGACCCAGTACCAGATGCTGTTTGGCAACTCTATGGTCTATGCCCACTTCTGGGACAGGGTGTTAGGGCATAGAAAAGCAATCTTGGTCAGAAGGAAGTAGAAACCTTAAAGGGCAGTGTCATTTCTGATCTCAAAGGATGAGGTACCCTGAGGAACAGGATCCATTTCCAGTCTCAAGGAAGCAGAGGTCCTGAGGAGTATTATCAATTGTCATCCAAAGTGAATAGGGTTTTTTCCTGGATAAAGACTAGAGTTAGCAATGATTACACCTCTTGGGGTGGCTAGGTGGTGCAGTGGATAAAACACTGGCCCTGGAGTCAGGAGTACCTGGGTTCAAATCTGGTCTCAGACACTTAATAATTACCTAGCTGTGTGGCCTTGGGCAGGCCACTTAACCCCATTTGCCTTGCAAAAACCTAAAAAAAATGATTACACCTCTTCCCAGATTATAGCAATTTGGAAACACTGAAATTTCTAAACCCCATAAACTAGCTCTGAACATAGTTGTCCAAAATAAAAATCTGAAACTTCAGACAGTATGCTTTCCTCAACATGCTGGGAACAGAACCTAAAATTAACATAAAATTCCAAAAAAGAATGGAAAAATGGACAAACAACCTAAAAAGTTACTTGACTGAAAAAAAGCTATCCATGGAGATAAGAAAGATCAAGACCAAACTCAGAAGAAGAAAAAATGAAATCAAAACAGTTATAAGCAAAAAGATGTGAATTTCTTGCAAGCCCAATGATAATGCTGGAGGAAAAATTAGGTAAAGAAATAAGAGTAAAGGGGGGGGAAATTATAAAAAGACAATAGCTTGGTAAGAAAGGTACAGAAAATAACAGAGTTGGCCAAATGAAAAAAAGAGGTAGAAAAGCTCACTGAAGAAAATGATGCCTTAAAAATTAGAATTGGGCAAGTAGAACTTTATATTATAATGTTACCAATAATATAGTATTATATTATATGCAACATATAACATATATATTACACAGATAATGTGGGGGGGTGTGGGCATGTGTGTCTGTGTATATATAACCAAAATTATAGGCAAATTCCAGAGTTCTTAGGGTAAAGTGAAAATACATAAAGGTGCCAGAAAGAAACTGTTCAATTACCAAGAAAAGTGCAGTCATAATCACACAAGATTTAGCAACTACTACATGAAAGGAATGGAGGAGCTTATAATAGGATATTCCAGAATGCAAAAGAGCTGGAATTATAATAAAAAATAACTACTCAAAAAGCTGAATATAATCCTTCAAGGAAAAAAAATGGATATTTAATGAAATAGAAGACTTTTAAGTATTTCTGATGAAAAGGCCAGAACAAATACAAGACTTTAAAATACAAGACTCAAGAGATGCGTGAAAAGGTAAACCTGTAAGAGAAATCAGGGATTATTTAAACACAATTATAAAAGGCTTTTCTTGCACATACAACCCCCCACCCAGATCTAAACAAATGGAGAATATAATTACTCTTGGGTAGGCTAAATCAAAATAAGAAAAATGATAATTCTGTCATACCAATCAAACTACCAAAGAATTATTTCATAGGATAGAAAAAATAGTGACAAAATTCGTTTTGGGAAAAAAGGTAAAAAATATCAAGGAATATAAGAAAAAAATGAAGGATGGCAACCTAACAGTTCTAAATTTGAAACTATAATACAAAAAAGTAATTGTCATAACAATATGGTATTAGCTAAGAAATAGAGTGGTGGATCAGTGGAATAGATTAGTACATAGTACACAATAGTAAATGGCCATAAAACATGGTATTTGTTAAACCTAAAGATCCAAGCTTTTGGGATAAGAACTCAACATTTGACAAAAATTGCTAAAATAATGAAAAGCAGTTTGCCATAAACTAGGCATAGACTGACATCTTATATAATATACTAAGATAAAGTCAAAACTGATAGATGATTTAGACATAAAACTATATCAGAAATATATATTAGGAGAGGATGGGAAAAATGTATCTGTCAGCCTATGGACAAGGGAAGAGTTTATGACTAAATAAGAGATAGAAAGAATTACAGGAAGTAAAATAGATAATTGTGATTACTTGAAATAAAAAAAAGCTTTTTCATAAGGAAAACTAATTTGACCAAAATTAGAAGGCAAATAGGAAACTGAGGGGGAAGGGGAATTTATACCAAGTTTCTTTAATAAAGTCTTCATTTCTCAAATGTATAGGGAACTGAGTCAATTTTATATAGAGAGAGCCTTTTCCCAATTGATAAATGGTCAAGTAATTTGAATAGAAAGTTTTCAGAAGAAAAAAATCTAAACTATCAATGGAAACACAAAATAAAAATTCTAAATCACTACTGATAAGGAAAAGTAAATCAAAACAACTCTGAGATACCACCGAACACCTAGCAGATTGGTACATATAACATGACAGAAAAAGAACTTGACAAATGTTGGAGGGAATGTATGGAAAAATTAGCATACTAATGTGCTGTTGGTAGAGTGGTGAACTAGTTCAATAATTCTGGAGAACAATTTGCAACCATGCCCAAAAAGCATCAAACAATACATAATCTTTGATCTAACAAAGGTCTATATCCAAAAGAAAAGGGGAAAATGACCTATATGTACAAAAATAGCCTAGCGGGGTGCCCTTTCTGTGGTGGCAAAGAATTGGAATTTAAGGGGATTTCAATGCACTGGGGAATGTTTGTGGTGAAATTACTAATGTGTTATAAGAAATGATGAACATGTTAGCTTCAGAAAAACTTGGGAAGATTTAAAAGCAAAGTGAAGTGAGGAGAACCAGGAGATCATAATGTTCAGAAACAGCAATATTGTAAGGATGATCATCTGTGAATGACTTAGCTACTCTGATCAAGACAATGATCCAAAGACAGTTTCAAAAGGTCCATGATGAAAAATGTTATTTCCTTCCAGAAACTGAATAGGTCAACTTTTTAAAAAGTTATTTTGTTTCTGCTTTATTTTGGAACATGACTAGTATGGATATATGCTTTGCAGGATTTCACATTTATAATCAATATCCAGTATCTTGCTTTATCAAGGAGGGCTGAGTGGAGTGGAAAATTTGGAATTTATAATTTTTGAAAAATCATTGTTAAAAATTGTTCATGTATTTAGGAAATATTTAATAAAATTAATAAAACAAATAAAAAAGAAAATTAATAATAAAATTTCAAAACCCACCAAGTTAGAGGGATTTGCTAAAGGTTAGACATTCTTTGACCTTGACCTCTTTGGGAACCATCAGTTATGTGCAGCATCCCTTGGGGATAGGTGATAAGGCAAGTTCCTCTCATACACACATATGGACACACACACACACACACACACACACAAACACACACTTCAGAGCAGGTATCCTATGCTATCATGCTATCATTATTTCGTAAGAGCTGTGAGGACTTCTTTCAATTGGTTACTGAATAGGAACTCCCATGGCTATGCCAAAGATATATATAGAATTGGTGATAAGAGTTCTTTTTTTACTGGACTACAAGTCATAAGAATAATGCTGCCCAGGCAGACCTGTGTCAGTATGAAGGATCCCTCAGTAGAGGGTCAAAATAGTTGTTATTACAACTAACATTTGTATGGTTTTTAGTATGTGCTAGGCAATTTGTTATTTACAGTTAGTATATTATTTTATCCTCCCAACAACCTTGGGAGGTAGGTGTTATTATTATTATTATTCCCATTTTTATAGATGGGGAAATTGAGGTAAACATGGCTTAGACATTATCCAGGGTCACACAGCATGTACCTGAGACAGAATTTGAACTCAGATCTTCTGGACTCCAGGTTGGGTACTCTAATCACTCAAATGAAGGTGAAATTGGAAGCCTGGGAAACCTAATTCCTCTATGGAAGAAACAGGCAACTCGATAGCATGAACCCAGGGCATACACAAGGGCAGGGAAAGAAAAGAGACTGGTATAGGTCTGTCCCTTCAGTGTAGCAGAATTAATTACTTGTCCTGGGTGATTTGCTAATATCCATTAGTATTATCATTATCAAAGGTGATTCTCATTTGCATAATCCTAACATATCAACTGGACTGAAGGAGGATTTTGTCATTGAGATTCTGCAGAATGCTATTTTGCAGATGAAGAAATAGGTTCAGAGAAATGGTACGAGTTGATAGTCCCACAGTTAGTAGGTAAGAAAAAGATAAAAGGACAGTGAAGGGATTTTCTAAGGACTCTAGCTAGTAGATGCCAAAGTCAAAGGTCACTTCTTTTCCATAAACATCAGCAACTGAGGACAGTGATCATAAAGAAGGAATAAGGGCTACCCTCTAGTCTGCTTCTTGAGAGGAAGTAATGCAAAGTAAACATTCACTACTCATTAAAATCATGTCAAAGGGGTCAAAAAAACACAGAACACCCATATGGGAACCATAGAGTAGAGAAGGTTAGGCCAGGGTGTGGGTCAAGACCAAAAACAAAAAAGGAGGAAGGGACATGGAGCCTTCTCAGGCACTAAGGAAGGAAAACTCCAAAAGGAAGAACCCCCATTCATGGTGTTTGTTATAAGAAGATCCCCAAGCACCCATACTTAACATTTTGCTAACCCAGGAAGTATAAAAGATATTATTAAAGGCATGTATGACTAGAAAAAGGAGATGGCATGGTCACATTATGAAGGCAATGGACAGCACAATGCTAAACTATATTGAGTTTACACTCAAAATATACTCAATATTTGAACAGACAAATGCTAATCTGAAATATACTGAATATCCATTCAGGGTTTTATCAGCCCAAAACTGAACTAATAGGAAATCAGCAGAGAGCTACAAAGCACTAAGCAGGGATTGAGGTGGCAAGAATTTTGGGAGTGTTCACTGCAAATGATGAGAGGAAATTTTGGGGGACCCAGATTCACCTATTAGCTTTCTTCATTGATGGAATTTAGCAAATGGTCCTCCACTCCCATTTCATTTCATTTGCTCAGATTTGCTCAATGTGTGAACTAGGAATATAACCTTGACCCAGTGAGATGTTGAGATTTTCTATCTGGCAGAAGCATCTTGGAATTCATGAGTTTCTGGAATATAGAAGTACCCAGTAACCAAGTCAGTGGAGGAAAGGAAAGAGGAAGGAAATGGATAAAGAGGGAAAGGGGGAAGCAAAACAGGAGAAGCATGGGGTGTTTGGATTCTGTGTTAGAAACCTGAAGATAAAATCTGAAAGAGACTTTCCATCCAAAAGAGGAGTCAGATCAAGCAGGTCTCCAGTAGGCACAAGTTAGGGCCTGAAGAGGAGATTAAGAAAGTTGTAGGAATAGTTGGAGAGGGGCAATGGAGTCAAGAGATTTTACAACTTTCGATCCTAACTAGCAAAAACTCTGACTCAGTACTCTAATTAGTATCAATTTATATTCAATTTCTATGAGGAAGCTGCAGTCTTAAAATACAATGTTAAGTAAAGAAAGCTTGGGTTGATCAAATGAGGGACCCTTCCCACAATGGTAGCTTTGAGGATAGGTCAGGTATCTCTTTTTGGAGTAACTGTTCCAAAAGATCACACTGTCTTGGATTACACAAGTCTCTAGTCCAGGAGACCATGACTGTATCTGGGTCACAGAACTCTTTGTCAGGTTAGTGAAGTCTGAATATGGCTTTTCAATGCACAAAATAAAATACATAGGATTACATAGCAAACATTAGTACTGTAAAACAGTATATTTTTAATTTTTTTTTAAATTCACAGTCCTCAAAGTAAGGAACCTAAATTCTGACTTCTGGTGTGTTCATATATGGATTGGCTAGGGGTCCATGAAAAAGTCATTAGTAGGAGGTAAGACTCCTTCCCTCCAGCCTATGGGCAAGGTGCCTATTTTGGGGTGCTCTCCAAGGTCCACTTATCACTTACTTCATCTGAGTCTTGAAGTCTACTACACTAAAAGGGGACTGTTTATTTTACATAAAGATCCAACCTTTTACCCAGTGTCACATGGAAACCTGGACAACTTTAACAAATAATGATTTAATTAATCTGTCTCAATTTCCCCTCTCTTCCTCCCCCAAAAATTATCTGGGCAACACCAAAGGTATCCAGAGTGGCTACAAGATTTAGCTCCCTTTCTTATAACAAGCCAACTGTAATAAACACAGGGTCCTTAAGGCCCATGAATGGAGCAGAATTGTTAAAGTAGCAAGCCAACTGCTGAGACGTGACTGTCTGGGAGCTCTCTGAGCTGGGGAGCAACATGCCCATTACTGGTGATAGGCTGGCCACCACTCACAATGGGAAATGGAAGAAAAGGACAAACTATTTCAGTTTTATTGCATTTGCTGATGGGGAAATAAGATTATAAGGCATTATTGTATTACCAAGTTGAATGGAGCCAAGTATAACAGTTCTGAACAGGAAAGAGCAGGTTTCTTTGACAACACAAAAAAAGGTGACACAGAGTTGTCTTTCATCAGTAAATACTGGTTATTCTTCCCAGGTTCCAAATTTGGAAAATGGCCCTATGTTTGGGAGGTTTAGTGTATTGTTATATGATGCAGGTTAATTTAGATTGCAACACAATTATATTTCTTTGGCTCCCAAGTTCTGGCTAATTTATCAGTGTTTAGAGCTTGGGGCAGAGAATCCAGGCCTGCTTAAATCTGAAAGCACCATTATTACACCTGAGGGTGGGATGGATATAAGACCTTGTGATTTTTGAGTAGGAGGGAAGAAGGAAATTGAGTACCAAAGTCAGGCAATGATTTGCTTAAGGACATACAATAGGCCATAATGATACATAGGTAGCAAAGATTCAAATGGAAGCCCTATGATGTCAAAGGTAGTAATCTTGCCCAAATGTTAGGATGGTTTCTCAGAATGAAACAAAATCCTCTTGTAATAAGGACAAAGGATATAGTAAATCCTTACTGGCTAATTATATTGGCTAGAGAACTTGCTAATGAAATCCAGGCCAAGGGTTTCTTTTAGTAGGGGTCAGTTGAATTATGTGACATTAACCAATGACCACCCTCCCTTCTCCAGAAGGCTCTATACCCAAAGTGGACTTAGGAAGAAAGAGTAGAGGTCATGAAAAATTGTTTCAAAGGCATATGAATAACAAAGACATTACTTCACTAAAATTATACCCCAAATGAATGTCCCCTCACCCTCAGGTTTCTGTAACATGAAAACTGAACCATAGAACAACTTTCATCTACATGATACAGAGGTTTGTAAGGCTCCTCACAACAGTCAGAGATCATGATTATGGTCATTATAAAGATAAGAAAAACTGAGATCAGGAAAAGTGAAATGATGTATTCAAGGATGCTCAATCAGAAAGTGTCAGAATCAGGATTTGAACCTAAGTCTCCTCACTGTATGTTCATGCCCTTTTCCATTACACTAATCTATCTCTCAGAAGCTGAGTCTCTTACCATTCATCATATAATAATTATAATGATTATTATATATTTACCATTTTTCTTATAAATTGACTAAAATATTTTTCAACTCTAGTTCATTTTCTAAGGAAAGGACAGGGATTGGTGGATCATCTCACTTCTCACTTTGGAGGAACAAATAAATTCTTCATTTAGTCAGTCGTTCATTTGTCCTTATACTCAGTGATTTCTTCAAAAGATGTTCTAATGCTTCAAAAGAAACAGAAGAAAATCTAATCTTGGAACTAATCTTGGAATTCTTTGGATTAAATCAGTTCCAAGTGAATTTAAGACTGAGATTTGTTGTTGGGTTTTTTTAGTATGTTGGTTGGGGTGAAAGACGTGTTTTTTTTCATCTCTCTTAAATGGAACTGTTTCCTCAGTTGGAAATTAGCCTTGGGTTATTAAATTAGTTAGAAATAGATTCTTTAGCACCATAATTTAGTAATAAGATAAGAATTTAGAAAGATGGGAAAAAGAGAATTCTCATCTATTACTGAACTTGATCATTACTGGACAATACCTAGTTCCCTGTGCCAATGCACTTTGTCACATCTTCCTTTGGCCATATGCATCATGGTAGACAAGGTGGCTAGTTCTGAAAGTACAACTAGTGAATTTCATCACTATTATATTATACAGTGTAGACAGACAGACAACCTCAGATTAGTTCTATTCTCTCCATCTTGTTCACTATCTGCCTCAGATGCTCCAAATTCACAAAAGTTAGGACCTGACCTTTGCTCAAAGCTTCTTGCTCAGGAAGGAAGAAACAGCAACATCAAAATAATTAGCAACATCAGAAACAGCATAGCATATCTACTTTGGGATCCTGGCAATCCCTCAGAACTCTTAAAACATGGAGTGCTATTTCTATGGCAGGTGGGCTGTTGGGCAGACTCCTGTAAAGATACAACCCTGGTCAAGGAGAACAAAAGATGCTTTATGACCAAGGAAGTTTAAGGGTCTTGGGGATGTCAGCTTTTTTTACTACTCTATCTAATCCTTTGTATGACTCAGTTGAGACAAAGGTACATTAATGTTTCATTCTGGCTGAATCAAATATCTTCCCTTTTTTATCAGAGCCAATTGGTCCAAAGATTCCAACCAAAAAATTGGTCCCTACTTTTCCTAATGCCCTTGGTGTGTATGTCACCCTCAGCATTATTATTATTATCATTATGGCTTATAAGTCTTATATTTTGATTTTAATAACTTCTCAAATCTAAATAGCCCTTTTCAGAACTTGGAAGGAGCTAAGTAGTGAATTATTGCCCTCATTTTTAAAAGGTCTAAACCAATGTTTGGAGAAATGGTGACACTCCTTATGCCTCACAGCTGTAAGTATTCAAGGGAAGACTAGAACTCAGGATACTCCTAAGTCTAACTGTATCTTTTCCTAATGTACCCTGCTGCCTCTCATATATGTGTACTTTGTTCCCTCTAGACATACCATGGAAAAGAATGAGAGCTTGTCCAGGGTAAAAAGGGAAACAGGGATTTTTTTTTAAAAAAAATGAGATCTGAATAATTCCTAGCCTCAAGGAATTTATGGTCTCTAGGGAAAGTGACACAGGGTGAGCAGTCATGGATAAGTTGAGATCTGTACCAAGAGAAGGATTATAATGCTGATAAAAATGCTTTAAAGTATGATGAAATAGATTTCTTTTGGATATTCATTTCATTTATTGCTGTTGTTCATTCATTTCAACCATGCCCGACTCTTCATGATCTCATTTGGGGTTTTTATGGTATGTGGTTTACCACTGGTGTGTATGGTGTAGTTTACCACTTTCTTCTCCAGCTCATTTTACAGTTGAGAAAACTGAGGCAACAAGGCTAAATGAATTGGTCAAGATCTAAGATCAAATACAAAATCCTATTTACCATCCAAAACCCTTCATTACCTACACCCCAACCCAATACTTTTAAAGTCTGTGTATACTTTATTCCCAATATATATTCTTCAAGTCAATGACAATGGCTTCTTGGTTGTTCCATGAATAAGACATGACATTTCTCAGCACCTGGCACTTTCTCAGACTATCTCCCAACTCTTCCTCCTTAACTTCACCTATTGTCTTCTCAGATTTCCTTTAAATCCCAGCTAAAACCCCACCATCTCCACAAAGCCTTCTCCAACCCCTCTTACTGCTAATTATTTTTAATTTATCCTGTATATAGTTTGTTTATACATATTCATTTCCTTGATGTCTCCCCATTAGATTGTAAGCTTCTTGAGTTTGGGGACTATCTTTTACTGCTTTTTGCTTTTCCTGCAATTATCTCAGTCTCTGGTACTTATGTTATAATTTGTGGGTGTCAGGGCCATAAGTCATACTCTGTATCTTCAGTCTTGCCTCCAAACCCTCAGATTCCTTCTACTACAGTATGACTCCTTTCCTCTCCAATTCTCTTCCTTTTCCTTGCCAGGTACCTCATGTGGGGCAATTTCTTTTTGTAAAATTTTATTTATTTAAGGCAATGGGGTTCAGTGACTTGCCCAAGGTCACACAACTAGGCAGTTTTGAACTCAGGTCCACTCTATCCACTGCACCACCTAGCTGCCCTGATGTGGGGAGATTTCAAAGAGTAGGGACCTGTTTTCTTCTGCATCAGAGTAAAGCATTAACTGCTCCAAATGGGGTGGTAGAAACAATGATAAACTAAGATTCAAAAAATTGGATTTCTAGTCCTCATTGAGTCAATAACCAATAATGTGACCTCTGTGACAGGGTCAGGTCTAATACACAGCTAAATGAGCTGCTGAATTTAGCTGGGGTTTTCTTCATGGGGTGGAAGGAATGGAAATAAAATCCATACACATCTGCTGGCAATTTGAAGCCCTTCACAATCTGCCCTCAGGCTACCTTTCTGTTTATTTCCAGTTACTTCCCCATGTATCCTCTGTTACAGTCAAGATGGCGCAGTTTCTATTTAATATTCATTTCCTGCCTGTATGTCTTTGCACAGACTTTTTGTCACACCAAGAAATATCTCTCATCTCCTCTCTACCTTTTACAATACCTAGCTTCCTTTAATGATCAGCTCAGCTATCACATCCTATAGGATGCTTTTCCTTACCAGTTCCTTCTCAATTTTTCTTGTTATTCTTATTTTTAGGTTTTTGCAAGGCAAATGGGGTTAAGTAGCTTGCCCAAGGCCACACAGCTAGGTAATTACTAAGTGTCTGAGACCAGATTTGAACCCAGGTACTCCTGACTCCAGGGCCAGTGCTTTATCCACTGTGCCACCCAGCCACCCCTTCAACTTTTCTTGTGTGTAACTAATGGTATATATGTTAGGTCATCATTCCCAAAAGAATGTAAGCACCTTATTGTATGAGACTACTCTTCACCAGACCCAGAGTCTCCTAACTGATTCCAGTGGCTCTAGGATAACATATAAAGTCTTCTATTTATTTGTCAAATCCCTACACATCCCAGCCCTAATCTATCTTTCCTGCCCCATTGGACTTCATTCCTCATCCTATCATCTCAATCCCAGTAAATTGACCTTCTCTGTTCATTACCTAACACTCTCAATCCCCTGACTCATGTCATTGCCCCAGTCAACCCCATTCCTGGAATGCCTCCCTTCTTTATTTTAACCTCAAAGCCCTATTCCTTTAAGATTCATTATTTCCATATTCTACATGAATGTTTTTCTGATCCCCCACCCCAGAACAAGAAGTGAGAGCCCTCCTTCACCAAACTCCATGAGACTGACCTATTCCTATAGAGTTGTATTTACTCATTTTAGATTTCTTTTTCAAAAATACTTTTTTTGTGTCTCCCATTAGGATGAGAGTTCCTTGTGAAAAGGAATCATTTCCTTCTCTGTATTTGTCTCCCCAGTGTCTAGGACAGTGCCTACCACACAAAAGTCTAAGAAATATTTCACCAATTCATTCATTTCTGGGTTTGTATCCCCAGTCCTGAATAAATATTTATTGAATTGAGTTGGACTGGAGATCCTGCTAATTGCTGGTCCCAGGTGAATACTCAGATGATCCCAAGATCTAAGTGGCTCTGTTATCTAAGCTTTTACCTGAGTTAGTACTAGTAAGTATCTGAGGACAAATTTGAACTCAGGTCTTCCTGATTCCAGATCCAACACTCTAGGTACTGAGTGATCGATCAGTTGCCTCCAGAGAAGTCACACAACTAGCAAGCCTCTTCTGACAAACATGGATCTATCTTCCTAACTCCAAGCCCACTGAATTCAATCCACTATTCCAATTAGCTTCTGTAAGAAGGGGTTCTTATTGGCAGCTGGTCTTTGCCTCTTATTGAGGCAGGAAGGCATGACTCCCTTCCCATATGTCTGATGCTTCTCTGACATGGCAAAGATGTCATTCAATTAAATAGACAGGCAGCTTCTGTCTGTTGCTCAACATATGGTCTCCTTTCTTCCCAAATCTCATAAGATCCAATCATCTCAGTGAGGCCTTTTACCAGCACTTCAATACCAAAAATAAATCCCATAAGGGAACTGGCTTCTGGTTTTGAAGACATAGTCACCCTGCCCCTTCCTCCTTCCCTCTCCCCACTCAGAGATGCTTTCAGTCTGTTGGTCAATAAATTCTCAACTTCTAAATTATATACAAGCATTCCTCTACTACCAGCATCTTGGATGAAAATACATCAGAAATTACTGGCAGAACCTGCAATATTTCCCGCTTCAAGCTGTCTTAATGGTTATTCTATCATATACTTTTCATTAGATATTTCTTTCCCTCTCACTCTTCCTCTCCTCTCTGTCTGTCTCTCTATCTGTCTCTCTCTCTCTCTGTCTGTCTCTCTCTCTCTCTCTCTCTCTCCCTCCCTCCCTCCTTTATTTTGTGACATTTCTATTGGCAAATCCCAACAGAGATTTTTAAAAGTGCATTATTTCTCTAAATCCTGTACAGCAGAGGTTGAAGCTTTTCCCCTGTCTCTTCCAGCTCCCAATCCCATACCTTCTTGTGTCATCATTCTGCACTCAACTAAAATAATACTGTGACCAGAAGACAGAGTCCTGTGGATCCCTGTCATGGCTCTTCCTCAGCATGTTCACCAGTCCCTTTTCTTTCCCTTCAGGTTTGGAGGAAGACATGTCCCTATTTATAGCACTGATAGATTTCATGCTTTCCTACCTGATACCCAACATCCCAGAACACTCTTTGAGGGGGCTACCTAAGTCTATGTTAAAGATTGCCAAAGGGCAATGTGGAGATGCACTCAATGGAATGCAAAGTGAACTTCTCTGAGAGTTGTGGAGTCAAACAAGAGCCAAGAGTGAAGCAAGGATGGATTTATCACCCAAGTGTTGTGCTGGGGTCAACATAATATTAAAAGCCCCAGAGGAGGATCTCCATTACATTGGGAGGATCCTTTATGAAGGATTTAGAGAAACGATGTAGACATGAGTCCAAATGTATTAGAAGGCATGCATGGGCTATAATCTGCACTGGGGCAATGAGAGGTAAGTCACTTCATGTGGCTCACACAGATTATAAGTGTCAAGTATCTGAGTTCAGATTTGAACTCAAGTCCTCCTAATGCTAGGGCACCTAGCTGCCCCCTTCATCAAGCATCTTAAAACTCTTTCTTTTTGGACCATCCCCTTACAAAATGCCTCTTTTCCCAACCCTGAACAAACAAAAACATTCTTGACCCTCCTGCTCCACTTCTTTCTTTCACCACAAAATTCTCTTAGGGATGTGGGGAGGAAGGAAGAGGTGTCTCAAGGCCTCCACTACCTTACAACCTACTACATCTCCCATGTGACTTCCCTACCCATAACTCATTTCAAACGTTTCTAAATTCATTGTTTTGTTGTTGTCATGCCCTACTCTTCTTGACCCCATTTGGAGCTTTCTTGTCAAAGATATTGAAGTCGTTAACCATTTCCTTCTCCAGCTCATTTTATGGTTGAGGAAACTGAGACAAAGAGTTAAGTGACTCCAGGATCACACAGCTAGTAAGTGTTTGTGGTCTGATTTGAATTCAGGAAGAGACTTCTTGACTTCAGGCCTATCCCTCTATCCACCTAGTTGCCATTCTAAGATCATTAATGCCCTTCTAATGAGTAAACTTGATGGTTGCTCCCAGTTCTAATCCTTTCAACCCCCCTTGCATCTCTGCTCAAATGGACTATCCTCTCACTTTTGCCCATTCTCTTTCACATCTTCTGAGTTCTCCTCTAGTTTCTGTGCTGACAATTCTTCTGACTCTTTAGATCACATCCCTTCCTGGCCTCAGTTTGTTTCCCTAGAGTTCTTCTTTCTCTAAATGCTCTCCTTTGTCATTTTCCCTCACACCAATATTAAGCTCTTATTGTGTGTACGGATGATCCTGTCCCCCAAATTTCATTCCAGGGTTACATCTGCATCTGTCTATAGAACATCTCTATCTAGCTTTGCCTTTGTGACCTCAAACCCAACCCACTGAACCCACTCAACCCTGCCTGCTAATATTCTATCCAAAAATGAAATTCATCTTAGATTCCATCTCTTTCCTGAAGTCTTCCAAGTAATAACCTTTCCACCTTCAGGTACTTTGCATTTGTTTACAATATTTCTCAAGAATAATGCATTAAGGGGGTGGCTAGGTTTCACAGTGGGTAGAACACTGGCCCTGGAGTCAGGAGAGTTCAAAGCTAGCCTCAGACACTTAATAATTACCTAGATGTGTGGCCTTGGGCAAGCCACTTAACCCTATTGCCTTGCAAAAACCTTAAAAAAAAAGAATAATTCATTTAGGCTATTTATGTCTATAAAAGGTGTGCAGACACACTCAGAAGTGTCCAACAAAATGTGCTGCACAACTATGGGACATACCAGGACAGAGAGCACATCTTCCATGCTTTTCTCTTACTGTTTGGGGGACACATTTCTCCCCAGAAGGCCATATCATTTTCCTTGTCATCCCAGATAATGTCACAAATCATCACAAATTATTGAATATACTCATCATTTTGTACAAGAACACACCGACTAAAGATTTAAAAGGCCCCCTTATATGCCTCATTTCCTTAAATTTATGAGTAGCAATGACTATGTGATGACATAGTTGCAAAATAAAAAAGTCCAAATCCCCGTTAGCAACAATAGCTTTTTTTTAAGCTAGTAGCCAATGGATCCATTAGAATGTGTCACATCATTTTTAGAAAAAGAAATTGAAAGGACATCAATGAACTCCCTAAGAAAAATTCCCTAGGGCCAGATAGATTTACAAGTGAATTCAACCAAACCGTTAAAGGAACTTGTCACACTAAAACTTCATGGCCTCCAAGCTAGAAATTTGAGGATCAAGCAGTGATTTATCCCTGTACCTCCATTGATAACTTGGAGATAAAGACTAAATGACTGGAAGTTGACAGGAATGAAATTTAATTTCTGGATTATAAAACAAACATATCAGAAAAGGTCCCACCATCCTGTTTGGTTTTGTTTTTCAATATAAAATGAACAGCTCAAAAGTGAAGTGATGTCTCCTCCCATACTTTTTCTCTTCCTCTTCCTCTCCAAAAGCCTCACTATTGCCCTTGGAACACTCTTTGAGGGGGCTACTACCTAAGTCTATGTTAAAGATTGCCAAAGGGCAATGCAGAGATGCACTCAATGGAATGTAAAGTGAACTTCTCTGAGAGTTGTGGAGCCAAACAAGAGCCAAGAGTGAAGCAAGGATGGATTTATCACCCAAGTGTTGTGCTGGGGTCAACATAATATTAAAAGCCCCAGAGGAGGATCTCCATTACATTGGGAGGATCCTTTATGAAGGATTTAGAGAACGATGTAGACATGAGCCCAAATGTATTAGAAGGCATGCATGGGCTATAATCTGCACTGGGAAATGGAGTTGTCACATTAGTGACATCATGGATACATTGATCTGTATGGTTTTTTTTTTAAAAATCACTTTTTCTGAAGAAATATTTTGAGAAACTATCAGAAAAGGAACAACCTTTTTCTAAAACACATTACTTTCTTCTTAATCCATTTCTTCCTGACCTTCTCTTTGGTTTTGAAGAAATGTTTGGATAGCATGACAAAGTATCTCTTTCATAGGTATCCCAAAGGAGAGAGCTTGACTGGATCATACCAACTCCAATGATCCTTCTCTCTCATCAGTCCATCAAAGTAGGTCTCTGAGCACTGAGCTCACACTGTTTGTTTTCCCCTGGCAAATCCATCAGTTACTTTCATCACAATCCTGAAAGGGAGTATTTTGGGGCAGACTCTAGAGACTCATGGTCAACATTTCTGTCTGAAGGATTTCAATAGTTTGATGACTAAGAGCTATCCTCATGGGGTCGTTGCATATCTTCCTAAAGATGGAACTACCTTTCTCTGGTTTCTTTCCAAATACGTCTCATCAGCTCATGCTCTCAAGACTCTCCTCTTATTGGGATTGTGCCCAACACAGCTATACCATCACACTGACATTTATTTGACTGATAACTTCTTAGTTGAGGGGAAGGAGAAAACCTTGGTTTAGAACATGTGTAAGAAAAGAATGGATAGAAGAAAATAAAGCAATTGAAAGAAGTTTTCCAAGAGAAAACTCTGTGCCAGAAAGTAGAACTCATTTTATTTTTTTTCTTACATTCAATTTTGCTATCATTCCCAATTAACTTAGATAACAGAAATAACTAAGTCCTTTCATCATCCCTCCAGCTTGACAATAGAATGATAGATCATCATGAACTGGAAAAGGAGATAAATTCTCAGAGTAAGCAATGGGCCAAAAGATTATAATCACCATTATTCTCTTTGACTCAGGTCTGACTCATATCAGACAGGAAGATTAGCATACTTTTTTTTTTTATCTATACTGTCTCCTATTATCATGACATCCAAACACACTTAAGAAGCCAAGGTAGTCCCAGCTCCTGGAATGCCAACTTCTGAAAGGAACAATCAACTCTCAAGTGGGCTTCTTTGGAGTCCTCCATGATGCCAAAGACATGGAACACTTAGATTCAGAGGTTGTCAAGGGTTTGTCTCTATGGAGGAAAGCAAACCCTGATCCTTTGTCTGTGAGCTCAGAAGGAAAGCAAATGTTGTTCATTGAAGAACAAAGCAAATTTACAAAGCCTATTCAAACTTCCTTGATTAGGAATGAAGATGTTGACAACATCATTATTGAGCAATGTCAAAAGGATCCAAGTCTTTTCTCAGGTCACTCAGATAGTCAAGAGGAAAAGACTACTAGAATCTCAGAATACTAAACAAAGAGACCTGAAAAACCATCAGGTCAACATATCCCTCTACAAAATATCCAAAACATGGTCATATCCTCTTGATGACATGAGACGTGCCATGGGAAGACTGACATACATTCTACTTGGGAATATTATTGGGAAATAGGGAGGTTTAAATTAGATGACAGCATTTCAGGTACTCGTTCCCCCACACACACCTCCCGCCCCATTTTAGTCTTTTCTTCTTCAGACCAAACCCTTATTCCCATTTCTTTCAGTGGATACAGATAAGGAATAAATCTCATCCAACTGGACAAAGAATGATGTAAGGCTGGGCAAGGAGGACTGAAGAGGAACTAAGATGACATCAGACAGGATCAATTTCCTCAAAGTCTCCCATCTAATTTGGTCATGATTCCCCATAGAAATTGAAGGCTCTAGCATTTTAGTCATAAAATCGTAACTGTGGTTTTGACCAAAAGACAGATTCTTCCCCGCCAAGGATTTGTATTCTAGTGGAAGCAAGATGAGGAAACATGTGTTTTCTAATCACTTACATGCATACATACATATATATATATATATATATATATATAGTATATATATACACATAAATGCACACATATACCTGCATATATAAGTATATACAAATATATTACATCTAAATGTTTGTCTCTCATTCTTGAAGAAGACTATGACATCAGGGAGGTGATGCCATGACAAACAAATGAACTGGATTTTAGTTGGGGGGAGGGTGCTGTGCTAAGTCACCAGTCTCATTTTTTCCTCCAGAATCACCTGGTTCTAGTGGCCAGATATGAATCAAGATGACTGGAGATGGGCCTGAATGTGAGACGATCAGGATGAAATGACTTGCCCAGGGTCACACAGCTAGTTAGTGTCAAGTGTCTGAAGTAAGATTAGAACTCCTTTCCTCTTGTCTCCAAGACTCTATCCAATGTGCCGCCTAGTTGCCTGGGCCCATAACCCAGAGATTGATGGATCAAAACCATCCTCTGCTAGCAATTATCTCCTGGTGAGGAAATGGTCAAGGAAATAATTCTCTATTACATTTAAATAAATAGAGGCAGGTTAAGTGCCTTGCCCAAGGTCGCACAGCTAGTAAGTTTCTGAGAACTTGAATTCAACTTTTCCTAAATCTAAGTGCAACAATTGATTTACCATACTGCCTAAGTGTTTCCAATCATTCATGTTTGCAACTTTAGCCCACCACCATCTTTCACTCTATTTGGCCCTGAATATCCAGTCATTTACCAAATCTTGTCCTGTTTTCCCTCTTTGACATTTCTCTCACATGTCCTCTTATTCCCATCCTTCAAGCCACCAGCTATGCTCAATCCTCATCAGCTCTCTCTTGTACATTTATAGTAGTATCCTCCATAGTGGTCTCCCTGCTGCTTCAAATCTCTCTCTGCTCCAATCCATCCTCCACACAGCTGCCAGAGTGTTGACCCTAGAATGTAGCCAGACTATATAACTCTCCTCACTAAACACCAAAAGTATCTTATTGAATCTAGGCTTATGTAATCTTCTCTTTGTCATTTAAAGCCTTTCACAAGATGGCCCTAACCTACCTTCCCAATTTTCTTATACACTATTCTCCTTTATGCATCTAATAATCCATTTATCTTGGCCTTCTGACTAATTATCTCTGTATCCTTTTCACACTTGGACAATTTTTTCAGTAGAAAGAGTCAAAGATAAATATAGCTATGAGATCTGTGAATGAAAACCACTAAGAAGGCAGTCCACAGACTTAACTAAGGAGATAAGGGAAGATACCCCAACCTACCTCTTTATAGAAGTCCTAGAGATGCTTCTCATTGCACATGTTTTCAAACTTTGTCATTCTATCCATCAACTATGCTGACTTTTTTTTCTCTTAAAAATACTATTTGTCATATGGGATGACTCTTTGGGAGGAGGGAAGATATCTGGGATATTATGGTAATGTAAGAAACAGAAAATGTCAATAAATATTATTTTTTTAAAAAAGGAAGAAAGAAATCAGTCCACAGAGACAATGCACTTGCCCAAAGCAAATACTGACCTCAGTTCTGGTCTTCCAGCTGTTCATTTGCATATGACAAACCTGATATTTTTGAAGCTAGTAACTTCAAAACTTAACTTTTGTGATTATTGGGGACAGGTAGGTGGCACATTGGATAAAGTATCAGCCCTGGCATCAGGAGGACCTGAGTTCAAATGTGACCTTGGACATTTAATAATTACCTAGCTGTGAGACCTTGGGCAAGCCAATTAACCCCATTGCCTTGCAAAATTATAAACAACAAAAAACTTTTGTGATTATTGGACAAATAAACACTAGCTGTTTATGATTTTGTCCTCAGAGATGAGGATTTAGTTAATCAATATAAACTACAATGAGGGTTCTTGCAGAAAGGTCAAAAGGATATCAGATCTTGGTAGAAGAGAGTTTGTGCTTCTATTCCCTGCCATATCCTTCCTAAGAGGAAGAGAACAACCTCGGAGTCTACCTGAGAATTGAGAACTAGAGAGACTTCTGTAGATCCTTGGTTAAATATCTCTGGCCTTCCTAGAAGAATATACACCTCACTATTTCATCTTCTGCCATGGAGAATCAAACCCAGACATCTGGAAGAACAGACTATTCCACTTGGACTGGCTTAACTAGCTGAGAAAATGAGCCCTGTGAGCAGGGCTCGTCCAACCAAAAGCAGCTTATCTTTGCAAAATATTGACTCCATACTCTTCAGTGAACTTTTGGAAAGACAGCCTCCAGGAAAATAAAAGGACATGAAGACCCAATGCTCTAGAGTTATGAGCTGACTTGAATTTATGTGTTCCCTACACATGTCCTTACTGTTAGGGTCCTGTGTCCCCTCCTCCACAGACAATGCATTTGTGAGAGAGAGTTTGCCAGGTGTATGGGAAGACTATCATGTAATTATTTTTCGTGTTTCCCTTTTTGAATGAGTTAAGTGAGTCTGACAGTAGGGTCTCAAGTTTACTATGGCAGAATAACCACCCACTATGGCTACTCTTAGATCCCTGAGAGTAATGGTTAGCAGCTGCCCCCACCCTGGGAAACCTTGATTTGTTGGGGTGGGGGGTGAGGCTGGGAGGAAATAGGAATGAACAAGCCTTTATTAATCAGCTACTATATGCCAACACTGCATCAAAAATGTTGAAAACATTATCTCATTTGATCTTCACAACAATCCCAGGAGTTAGGTGCTATAGTTAATTTTATAGTTAAGGAAACTGAGGTAGACCAAAGTTAAGTAACTTTCCTAAGATTACATAGCAAATACATATGAGGCAACATCTGAACTAATGTCTTTCTGACTTCAAACCAAGGGTTTTTCCACTGGGATAACAGCCCACAAAGAAAGGGCCTAGAGGGCAATTAAGTGGCACAGTGGATAGAGCACTGGCCCTGAAGTCAGGACCTGACTTCAAATCCAACCTCAGACACTTGATACTTGCTATGTGACCTTGGGCAAGGCATTTAACCCCACTGTCCCACAAAAAAAGAGCATGAGGTCTGGAGAGTTGGGGAAGAGTCACCAGCACTCCCCATAGCTCTCTATTTCTGATCTCTATTGCTTTGCACCGGTCATATCTCCCATGATTCCTTTCTTCCACTTCTCAAAGTCCAGCCTACTGAAATATTCAGTTCAAGCTCAGGGTCCTTCCTGCTCCTCCAAAGTCCTTCACCCACCAATCTGGCCATTATGTCTGTATCATTTATACATCTACACATTCCATCATGGTTCTGAGTTGTCTTGCTCCCTGGCTAAGAAAGCTCTAGGATTTTCAAGGATCTGAATGAAAGAAGATGCTCATAAAATGGAAACCAGCATCTATTAGTGAAAAGTGAGTTTACTTGCTCTGGGGAGTTTTTCAATTAGGGACATTTGAGATTGATGGAAATTCACCCTAATTCCCCTGTCACCACAAAAGACACTCAGATACAGAGCTTGGTGACATCACTCTGAAATCACCTTTTTCATTATCATTGCATAACCAATGACAAATGTTTGATGATTATCTCCTGATGGTAAGGAAAAAATAAAGTTGGAAGGTAAGATAATTGCCCTGAGGTAACTGACAGTTTCATAGGTGTGCAGGACATACATACAAAGAAATGATGATCATAATGTGACATCATCAGTTCATCTGAAAGATACAAAGTGATTTATGAGATTCATTGAGGCTATTACCAACAGGGAAATCAAAGAACATTTCTTGGGGGAGAAGACTTGTCCAATGCCTTTTAAAATTAGAATAGAAATTCATCAGATTGGGCAGGGGCAGAATGATGATCAACAGAAGGGAAGACATTCCAGGTCTTGGAAAGAATTGACTACCATCAATACCTTAGAATGCTCTACTAAAAGTGGTCCAGATATAAAGACAGAGGCCATCATACCAGTGCCAATACCAACCAATCCTACCCTGTATAAACAGACAATACAACAGCACCAGGTAGGTGCTAAGAAAGCAAAAATAACATAGAAAATAGTCTCCAGGGATGGCTAGGTAGCACAGTGGATAGAGCACCAGCCCTGGAGTCAGGAGTACCTGAGTTCAAATCTGGCCTCAGACACTTAATAATTACCTAGCTGTGTGGCCTTGGGCAAGCCACTTAACCCCATTTGCCTTGCAAAAAAACCTAAAAAACAATAAAAGAAAAACAACAACAAAAAAGAAAATAGTTTCCAAATTAAAGAAACTTTTAAGAAAGAATTTACATAGGAAAAGATAAGCGGAGTCTTGAAGGAAGGAGAAGTGCATCTTAGGCACAGGAAACAGAAACAAAAAATAAAAGGAGATAGAAAGTAGAATGCTGAGTTTGGAGAACAATGAAAAAAACAGTAGGACAATAAAGCAGAGAAAGTAAAGGGGAACAGGAGTAGCTAATAATTCTTTTTAAATCTTTTTTCTAATTTCATATAAAAACAATTTTAACATTCATTTTTTTTAAGTTTTGAGTTCCAAATCCTCTCCCTTCCTCCCTCCCCTCCCTCTCCTCCCTTCTCCTGGAGAGAATGGTCAATTTGATATAGGTTGTATGTGTGGAGTCTTGCAAAACATATTTCCTTTCAGTCATGTTGTGAAAGAAAACATAGACCAAAAACAATCAAGGAAAAAAAAGAAATTTTAAAAATACATGTTTCAATATGTATTCTGATGCCTTAAGTTCTTTCTCTGGAGGTGGATAGCATTTTTCATCATGAATCCTTTGGAACTCACTTGGCTCACTGTATTGGTGAGAGCTGCTAAGTTATTCACAGATGCTGATTGTACAGTATTGCTCTTATCATGTACAATGTTCTCCTGATTCTCTTCACTTCTCTCTGTATCAGTTCAAACCTTTCCAGATTTCTCTCATCTTGTTCATCATGTCTTCTAGTATGATAGTTCTCCATCATATGAATATACTACAACCTGTCTAGTCATTTCCCGATTGGTGGGCATTTTCAATTTTCTTCTTTGCCACTACAAAAAGAGTTGCTATAAATATTTTTGTACATTTAAGTTATTTCCCCTTTTTTAATGGTCTCTGAGATGCAAACCTAATAACGTTATTGCTGGGTTAAAAGGTATGAATAGTTTTATAGCTTTTTAAGCATAATTCCAAATTGCTCTCCAGAATGGTTAGAACAGTTATAACTCCCCAACAATGCACTGGTGACCAAATTTTTTCCAGATTCCCTCCAATATTTATCATTTTTGTGTAATATTAGTTAATCTGATGAGTGTTAGTTGGTACCTTAGAGTTGTTTTAATTTCTATTTCTCCAATCAATAATAATTTAGCGATTATTTTCATATGACTATAGTTAGTTTTTATTTTATATCCTTTGATCATTTATCAATTGTAGAATGATTTATATTCTTAAAAATTTGCCTCAATTCTCTATAATATAAGACCTTTATCAATGGAACTTATAAATTTTTCCTGTTTCCTGTTCAACTTCTAATATTGACTACACTGACTTTGTTGTACAAAAAACCTTTTTATGTTATCAAAATTAGGGTGGCTAGGTGGTGTAGTGGATAAAGCACCGGCCCTGGAGTCAGGAGTACCTGGGTTCAAATCCAGTCTCAGACACTTAATAATTACCTAGCTGTGTGGCCTTGGGCAAGCCACTTAACCCCATTTGCCTTGCAAAAATCTAAAAAAAAATGTTATCAAAATTATTTCATCTTATATCCCAAAATGCTATGCCTTGGTTGGTCATAAATTCTTTCCTCAACTATACATTTGATAGTTAAATAATTATTCTATTTTGTTTTGGGGATCAATATTTACATCTAAATCATGTGCCAATTATGACCTTATCTTGGAATGTGGTATGAATGTGGATTTATGACCAGTTTCTGTCAAGCTGTTTTCTAGTTTTCCAAGCAGTTTTTACCCTATAGTGAGTTCTTATCCCTCAATGTTTGCATCTTTGAGTTTCTCAAACACTAGATTATTATGGGCATTTACTACTAAACTATTCCATTGATCTACCACTCTATTTCTTAGCCAGGACTAGACTGTTTTAATGGTTGCTGCTTTATTTTATATAGTTAGAGATCTGGCACAGTTAAGCCACATTCCTTCCCATATTTTTTCATTAATTCCCTTGATATTCTTGACCTTTTGTTCTTCCAGATGAATATTGTTATTATTTTTCTGTATCTATGAAACAATTTTTTGGTAGTTTAATTGCTTTGGTATGGAAAGTGATTTTAAGAAGGTCAGATGAGGTTTGTATTTGATTCTACAGGCAATAAGAAGTTATTGATGATTTTTGAGCAGGGGGTTAACATGGTCAGATCCTAACTTGAGGGAGATTATCTGTGAGAAGGAACAACACTGATCCTCCTTGCTGTTCCTCATTTAAAAAAAACTCTCTATCACCTGCCTCCTTGGCTTGGGACTAAATGTCCCTAGACTCTCCCTCCTTATGCCTTCTGGCTTTCCTGAACCAGGATTCTTGCAAGACTCATGTACTGCAACATGCTCAAACTTCATTTTATACAGGAGATTTTTCTAGTCCTTCCCACTGCTAGTCCCTTCTGCCTGTGATTAGTATCCATCTTACACACACACACACACACACACACACATATACATATATATAAAATAAAGATGAAACAACATGCAAATAACTCCATACACACACACACACACTCACACACATTAGATTGTGATGTCTTAGAGCAGGGAGTGTGTAAATGACTTTCTTTGTATCCTCAGTGCTTAGAACACCACCAGATACAGAGCAAGTACTTAATAAATGCCTTAGGATGCAATTGTAATAGTTTGGGGAATATGTATAAACTGAGTGATACAAAGTGAAATCAGCAGAACTAGAAGAATAATATATACAATATAAAGGGAAGGAATAATGGCAAAACAATGAAAACTGAGTTCATGAAATAATGAAGAGAAAATTCAGTCCAAAAAAATTATCAAAATGTCTATAATTTTCAATCATGTCCAACTCTTTGTGGTCACATTTAGAGTTTTCTTGACAGAGATTCTGGAATGATTTGCCACTTCCTTCTCCAGGAGAGGAAACTGAGGCAAATAGGGTTAAGTGACTTGCCCAATGACACACAGCTAGTGATCTGAACCTGAACTCAGAAAGATGACTCTTCCTGACTCCAGATCTAGCACTCTACACACTATGACACCTACCTACCTTATACTACATATGACAGCAGCTTTTCTTATATGTTGAATAAATTTGCTGGCCCACTTTCTCCTCTTTTTTATTTTTAAAAAAGATGACTCACATCAGAAAATATAGGTGATATAAGAAGGTGAATATTAATTAAATTATTTTTTATTTTATACATGTGAAAACATATTTTTTTAGGTTTTTGCAAGGCAATGGGGTTAAGTGGCTTGCCCAAGGCCACACAGCTAGGCAATTATTAAGTGTCTGAGACTGGATTTGAACCCAGGTATTCCTGACTCCAGGGCTGGTGCTTTATCCACTGCACCACCTAGCTGCCCCTGTGAAAACAAATTTTAACATTCATTTTTAACGCTTTGAATTCTGTGAATATTGATTTTGATAAAAGAAGAGTTCAAAGGTGATGAGTCTTTATTAGCAATATAGAAAGGGATAGATACATAATGTATGAAATAAGGAACAAAGACAGCTTAGAAATTATTATAGCAATTCAGTTATAACCCTACACAGTTGGAAAAGAAGCAAAATATTTGAGAACTATTTTGGAATCTGAATATTTAGCATAAGTAGTGGTTTGGCAGCAGAGGAGTTAATGAGGATAGAAGCATGGAGGATGGAAAGAGAAAGTAGAGTTTTTTCAAGGTGGGTGGAGGGGCTGGATACTGTCCCCTCTTTCTCTATGCTCTTCCTTAATTTGACATTGATCATTTCTGGTAAAAATAGAATGGTTCTGCCATGTTGGGGGGGGTATTAAAACTATGTCCAGTGGAAATGGATTTGCCCTTCCTCTCTGGAAAGGACAAATTATTCTTCCATAGAATCACAGATTTATAACTGGAAAGGACAAGTAGGCAAACCCATTAATGATTCTCTCCTTCTATGTGTCTGTCTTGGGAAGGGTATGATACATTTCCTTTGAGACTCTGTTCAGAATCCACTTTACCTAAAATACCAGTGATTGTAAGACTCAGAGGAAAATTTCATACATTTCAGCAACTCAGTTTCTCTGGGTTTTTTAAAAATCAAGAATAAATATAAGCTCTTAGGTCCAGTGTTGGAAGGTATTTTCTAGACCTGGTATTTTCTCACTATTTTTGAACTTTTTTTAGGTTTTTTTTTTGCAAGGCAAATGGGATTAAGTGGCTTGCCCAAGGCCACACAGCTAGGTAATTATTAAGTGTCTGAGACCAGATTTGAACCCAGGTACTCCTGACTCCAGGGCTGGTGCTTTATCCACTGCACCACCTAGCCACCCCCTTTCTCGCTATTTTTTAAGACAATGAGGCAAAGTGATTTGTTCAAGTCCCACAAAGCAGAATTATGACTTGAATCCAAGTATTCTGACATCAAACCCAACAATCAAAGACTGTTTTCCCTTAAGATGCTTGCCCTTCATTCTCAAAGAATTCCATGCCTTCAGGGAGATGATGCCATGATAAGAACATGAATTGGATTTGAGTAAGGGGGCAGTGACTGTGCTAAGTCAGCAGCCTCACTTTTTCCTCCAGAGTCATCTGAGTCCAGCACCAGATATGAATCAGGATGATTGGAGATAGTCCTGGATGTGAGGCAATCAGGTTTAAATGACTTGCCTAAAATCATACAGCTAGTGTCTGAGGCTGTATTTGAACTCTTTTGGTACCAGATATCATGGAAATCACTGTTGCCATGTAGACTAAGAAGAAAAAAAGGCATCCATATTGGTCATAAATACACCTAACTGATCCCAAACTATCTTCATATTGATAGCTTAGAGTGGGATTCTAGATCTACAACTGGAGAAGGAAATGGCAAATTTCTCCAATCTTTGTCAAGAAAACCTCCAAATGGGAGTCACAAAGAGTTGAATATCACTGAAATGACAGAACAACTATAAAGGGATCTCAGAAACCATCAAGCCCAAATTACTCTTTGGACAGGTGAGGAATTTAAGGTTCAGGGATGATAAAAAAAATCTTCCCAAGTTTCTATTGGTGAAAATTGTCATTGGCAGGATTTGAACAGGTTATCTGTCTTCAAAGGAATTGTCATTTCTACCATAATGTACTGCTTCCAGGCAACTCCATCCACTTTCCAACATGTATCATCCCTATCCCAGTGAGGATTGAAATGATAAATTGGAGGGAAAGGAAAGGACATGATTTTGTTGAGGGAAGTGAAATCCTAAGGACTGTAAAAAGTAGCACAAAGTAGTAAAGACAACCATTCAAAGAGTCCAACCCGAGAGAGAGCATCCAAAACTGGCTTAGATAATTAGGAAATTGATGGAGAAAGAGAACACGGCTTCACATAACAGTTGGGAGAAGAGTCCAAGTCCTACTCTTATCAGACACTGAGAAAGAAAGGCAAATCTAGAATGAAACAACAATAACAAATGGGGATTCCATTGAAGAGTTAGGCCAAGGGCCAAGGAGACCTGCATTCACTCAGATTCAACTATTTTTTTCATCTTTATTAACTATCTTTAAAAGGCAATAAACAGTACATTGATGAAATCTGCAGATGAGCAAGCTGCACAAACTAGCAAGGTCAGGAAGGACTACAGATAGTCTGAAAGAGCTCAGAAATCAGGGGATCAGATAACAAAAGGAGAGGAGGTTTGGGAGAGAACCAAGTCAATACACCAGGGGGGCTGTGAATAGAAATGCAGAGATCTATGGGGAAGAGGAAGCCTGGAAAAGGGATGCTGAAAGGCCTTTGGAGGGTGATGCTGGACAGCAGTTAGACTGGCTCTGAGCTCACAGTTGACTAGGATAGCTCAAGAGGCCCTATCAGATGGAAATATACATGGAAGGCCATGGCAGAGCTTAGAGAAAAGGGATTCTCTGCACAGGACCTGCCCCCAGGGGCTGCACCTGGAATTCTGCTTTAGGGGAAGGGGCCAGAGCAGCAGTGATGCATGATGGTCTGTATCTTTGCATATGGAGAACAAGAGGCCTAACAAAATTGAGCACCAGATAATCTACATACATTCTGGAACAACAGCAGAGATCAAAGTACCAGAAGACTCATCTCCTAAAGAATGATGGAATGAGAGAGAGGACAGTCTCAGCTAAGAGATTAAGAGAAAAGAGTCCCAGGGATTTGCCCTTCCCTTATGTGATTCAGTTGTTCTTCTACAGGACTGAGTCTAAAAGGAATTTTTTTTAAGGCAAATGGGGTTAAGTGGCTTGCCCAAGGCCACACAGCTAGGTAATTATTAAGTGTCTGTGACCGGATTTGAACCCAGGTACTCTTGACTTCAGGGCTGGTGCTTTATCCACTATGCCACCTAGCCACCCCTAGGAATTTTTGCTAATGACAAAAAACTGGTTGGAGAGCTGACAACAGAGCTGATGGGCTTCTAGAAGGTAAGGATATTGGAATAACAGAAAATCCTAGGCTTAAGTTAACCAACTGATCAAAGAGGAAGGCAAAAACAGATGACTAATCCTTTGAATAAGTCTAAAAGTTTTAAAAAAGAATCTGGGGGTTTTAGTGGGCTTAAGCTCTATAGACAGCAATGATAATGAGAACTACTATTCATATAATACTTTAGGTTTTGCGATATATTTTAAACCAGATCTTGGACTCCTCAGAAATGTCCAGAATAAACTAGGATATAGTCTCATGGTCTTTGACTTTGGCCAAATCACAGGTAGTATATTTTGCTAAATTCTGGACAACATAGGTCACAATCAGAGGAGAGAAATCAGACTGGCAAAGTACCTGGAGCAGAGGTGAGCTAGGTGGGTGCAGTGGTTACATTACCAGGCCTGGAGTCAGAAAGACTAATCTTTCTCAGTTCAAATCTGGTCTGTTAACATTTATTGGCTATGTGATCCTGGGCTGATTACTTAACTCTGCTTGCCTCACTTTCCTCATTTGTAAGGAAAAGAAAATGGCAAAATACTCTAGTACCTTTGCCAAGAAAACCTCAAATGAGGTCATGAATAGTAGAACAAAACTGAACAGCAAAAAAAATACCTGAAGACTCATACTACCAGAGGAAGATTTGAAGAAACAACTATAAAAGCCCAGACTAGAAGAATGCCATTTTCTTTCTCACTCTGTAGCTACCTCCCTGAGTCTCCATTTTCCCATTTATAAAAAGAAAAGGCCTAGAATAAATCAAGGAACTCCACCTCAGACTTGTATGAGACAATTTCCAAGCCCCTCTCATCATGTGATGCAACCCTTTGTTCCACTGTGCAGTATTAATATCTTTCTGAAGACTGCCCAAAGAAGAGTATAAATCAATGAAAATGAGCCCACATTTGACAATAGAATTGTCAAGCTCCAGGGTTCAATGTTCTATACCCTGCCATTAGGGACTTTTTTATAATGGTGAAAAATCAAAATCCACACACATAAAAACCCTCAGACAATCAAGCACCACACTATTGGTTTAAAAAAATCTATTCAGAGAAAAGTGGAGTAGGGTCACTGGTTCAGTCTTCATAAAAGATAGGGCCCAAGAGGTAAACCACGAAAACTGGGCAGGGTCTACTTAGACCAAGGGTTTTTAAGTTGAGATTCATGAATTTGGCTGTTATTGAAAATTCTGTCTATGTAAAGAACTATATTTGAGTATAAATTCTCCTGGTGACATCCTTTATACATTTAAACATATTATTGTAGGCAGTAGTCCTTGGACTTCACCAGATGGCTGAAGGAGTTCAAGATACAAAAAGATTAGGGACCTCTAATTTATTTTTTTTATTAAAGATTCTATTTGAGTTTTTGAGTTTTATAGTTTTTCCCCCAATCTTACTTCCCTTCCCCCCCCACCTCCCACAGAAAGCAATCTGTCAGTATTTACTTTGTTTACATGTTGTACATGGATCCAAATAGAGTGTGATGGGAGAGAAATCATATCCTTAAGGAAGAAATAAAGTCTTAGAGATAACAAGATCAGACAATAAGATATCTGTTTTTTCCCTAAATTAAAGGGAATGGCCCTTGAACTCTGTTCAAACTCCATGGCTCTTTCTCTGTATGCAGATGGTATTCTCCATTGCAGACAGCCCCAAATTGTCCCTGATTGTTGCACTGATGGAATGAGTGAGTCCATCAGGGTTGATAATCACCCCAATGTTGCTGTTAGGGTGTACAGTGTTTTTCCTGGTTCTGCTCATCTCACTCAGCATCAGTTCATGCAAATTCCTCCAGGCTTCCCTGAATTCCTGTCCCTCCTGGTTTCTAATACAACAATAGTGTTCTATGACATACATCTACCACAGTTTGCTAAGCCATTCCCCAATTGAAGGACATTTACTTGATTTCCAATTTTTTGCTACCACAAACAGGGCTGCTAAGGGACCTCTAATTTAGACAGAAAAAAGGACACAGGACACAACTGGATTACCAGTTCCTCAACAACTCTCATTCATGATTAGAGACAGGTAGAGACTGAAAATTATGTTCTCAGACTCAAGAACCCAGTAGAAGTCTGGGCTCTATGTACATTAGCATCTTCTTCTATTGATAACTGAAACATCCAGAACAAGTTCCCTAACTTCTTCCAATTACCCTAAAGAATCCAATCCCCTACCACCTGAGGGACTCTGCCCTCCCTAGAGCATCTCCCTTTGTCTAATTCAGAGAAAACCACCCAAGGCTTGGTTGGATGTGGGAGCCCAAGTCACTGCTCTAGAGGAGCTCCCAAAAAGAATTCTAGAACAAGGATCTTTTTGTTCTATTTCCTCATTGACCTATAGAGGAAATGATGATATCTGCCTTATACCGATTAAAAACAAGAACCAAAGGGAACTTTATTTTAGCTTGTCCTGAATGCTATAGAGCTTCTCCCCAGGTCCCTCTCAGTCCTTAAGAAATGCTCATTTAGGGGCAGCTAGGTAGCACAGTGGATAGAGCACCAGCCCTGGAGTCAGTACCTGAGTTCAAATCCAACCCTAGACACTTAATAATTACCTAGCTATGTGGCCTTGGGCAAGCCACTTAACCCCATTGCCTTCCAAAATAACCCTTAAAAAAAGAAAAGAAATGCTCATTCACTCATCCATTCATTTCTCTTCTTGACCTGATCTTTTTCTTTCCTTCTTTTCTGTCTTGCCTGACTGGCTCTTCCATCTCTGTGATACTTTCCAGTCCTTAAGCTCTAATGTTTTTTAATTTTATCTCCTATCTCTCCTCAATGGTCCTGTACATGACTCATACATCATATAGCAGGTGAGAGAATTAGGGGCAGTACAACAAAATACTGTCTGACTGTCTGGAAGTCATAGCCCCAAGATTTCTGGCCTCCTATTTCCTCAAGTGGGGGAGAAAGGAGAAAGACACACAGAGATAGCAAGAGAGACGGAGGTGGAGTGTGTATTGGGAGCAAGTTATCTCGGAGGTTTTTTCCAGCATTTGACCTGGATGTTCTCTTTTCCTGAAGACTTCCAGAACAAGCCTCCTTTTAAATTGTTCCCAACTAACAAGGTTTCAATATTTCCATTACTGAACAAAGGAGTAAAGAACAGATGACAAGGAAACTTTGGGAAATATTGAGCTCTCTATTGGTGAGGAAACAAAATGTTTTCATTACTATAATCCAAGAACTAATCATCCGGTTTCAGGAGAGGACAGTGGTCCAACTGCACTCAGGAAGAATTGGGTCCAAGTACTACTGAGCAACCCTCAGCAAAATATTAACTACTTAGTCTCAGTTTCCTCATCTGTAATGATTGGAAGGTAATAATATTACCCACTTCACAAGACTGTGAAAGTTAAATGAACAAATTTTAAAGTGATAGATAAGTGGCTATCATTATTACTCATAGTGATAATCTTCCTGGTGACATCCATGTTACCAGGTTTGTATGAACTACCTACTGTGACTATAAGCCCAGTGATTTACATAATGAAAAATAAAAATATCCCTGCCCTCAAAGAAAGTATCATCTACTGAACTATTTACAAATATAAAAATAGAATGCATGGTAGAAAGTGACTTGAACGAGGAGAGATGCAGGAAAGTACAAAAGTGTTTTTAAATGGGAAAATGTTAGATGGTTTCCCAGGAGAGAAGGAAGGACTTCAGTGTCTCCACCACTTCCAAATTTTGTTTTTATAACCACACCTTTATCAGCTCCCTTTTGTTGTCCTTGACTGCATCCATTGTTGTAAACATTGTCTATGTCCTGGTACTAGTTCCTTTCATTTGCTTTGGTTCATACCTGTATCTTCTCATGCTTCTCTGAATTCACTATATTCATTGTTGTTTCTTCTGGTGCAGAAGTAGTCCATTCATTCATTTGCTACAATGTGTTTAGCTATTTCCCAGTTGTCAGACAGTTTCATTGTTGCAGATCTTCACTCTTACAAAAATCACTGCTACAATATCTATGGGAATTTCTGTCTACCTTTGATCTCCTTGGGGTGTGAGCTTAGCTGTGAAAACTCTGGATTAAAGGAGGTGAATATTTTCATCACTTTCTCAGCATAATTTCAAAATTGCTTTCCAGAAGAGTCAGACTATTTCACACTTCCAATAAGTGTTCCAGTATACCAGTTTGGGGGAGGCTCCTTGAGATTCCTTCTTTGTATCTCCAGATCCTAACAGAGTCTGGAACATGATTGGGGCTTATTAACTTCTCATAGACTGACAGTCTCAAAGCCCCTCCAAGAGTATCTTCATGTTTTCATCTTTGCCAATTTAATTAGCATTTATTATTAACAATTTTCCTTATAGTTAATAGTTTTAATATTTCAAATACTATTTGTTTATATCCTCTGAACACAATCCATTGAACCAAGATATTTCTGTTATTTTCATATATATATATATAATAAATATTTGCTATCAGCTCCTTATCAGAGATAGTTGATGCTAATTATTTTTTTCTCAATTGACAGCTTCCCTTCCTATTTGCATTGCATCTGCATTGCTTTTGTTCATGTAAAGGCTTTTCAATTTTGGGTAACTTATGTCACATGTTTTATTTATCTTTTGTGATCATTTCTTCTAATTTGAATGAGAACTCTCCCTCTATTCAAAGCTGAATCTTTTGGTCAGTTCTTTTCTTGGTGATATATTTAGACCTAGTTTTACTCACCATTTTCTATTCCATTGACCTCTGGGGGACCCTCAGACCTCACTCATCAGTATTCTATGTATCAATAATATGCAATTGAATCAAAAGGATATTGATGTTGAAGAGATAAGCCTTCATTTCAAAACTAAATAATTGAAGGGTCATTACAAGCATGGTGTCATTTTCTAAATGCAATACAATTTGCTCTCCTATTCCCAATCGATACTTTGTTCAGCTCTTCATCTATCCCAAATATCATTTTGAAAATAACACAACTAGGGGTGGCTAGTTGGTACAGTGGATAGAGTACTGGCCCTGGAGTCAGGAGTACCTGAGTTCAAATCCGACCTCAGACACTTAATAATTACCTAGCTGTGTGGCCTTGGGCAAGCCCTTAACTCCATTTGCCTTGGAAAAACCTAAAAACAAATTAAAAAAAGAAAATAACACAACTAAGGAGACTAAAATAAAATAAAAATAAAATAAAAGTTTGCTGTCCATTAATAGATAGAAATTGGTTTCCACCTCTAAGTCACTAAGAGTCCCAGGAAGTTTATGCAGGTCAAACATTATTAAATTGGCAAGCTTTTCTGAGTCATTAGGAATAACCATTACCACACAGTGGTGATGATATATGCATCTTCCTCCTTCACTTGTCTTTAAATATAATACAAATACTCTGGAGTTACAAGTATTCTGAGCTGGGAATTTGTGGGACTGTCCATCCACCGATCATCCTACTAGACCACAGGCATATTCCATTTTCTTGACTGGGGATCAGCTATGTAAAGATTAGCAGTGCCAAGGAGCTCAAATAAACCCCACACTTCTCAAGCTCTGCCTTAATATGTCTTCAATGCCCAGAGGCTCTTCATCCCTACTGGGGAACATGGTTAGATGCAACAAAAGAAGATTGATCAAAGTCCTTGTGGAAAATCCACCTCATAAATTTCCTGAGAGGATTGGATTTGACTAGATAACACCTCTAAATAGCAGCTAGCATTTAAAAGTTTGAAAAAAAATTTTTGCAAATATCACCTCTTTGTGGTGATATCAAAATCCAATAATGTAGGGTTTTTGGTTATGTACATTTCAGAAATCAGGAAACTGAGGCTGGAGCAGATCAAGTGACTTAGTGAGTGAGTACTGGAGAATACTAAAGTAATTTTATTGTATTTGTTTATTCATTCATTATACATTTATTGAGCACCTACAATGTTCAGAGACTAGTGCTAGACACTGAAATAGACCCTAGAAGATCTACCCTTGTAGATCTTAGTAGCCACTTAAACCAATGTAGTCACCAAAGGAACTCTTACTATAATACACTTGACAAGTGGTCATCCAAGGAGAGGGCTACCAAGTCTGCATTATGGAAGCTCTCATTGCTAGGAAGTGTTTCCTGATCTCTAGGTTCAATTAATCTTAAGCCTCACCTGGGACAGTAAGACATGTCCAGCTTTGAGTGAGGAAGACTCATCTTCCTAAGTTTGAATCTGACCTCAGACACTTACTAAGTGTGTGAAACTGGGCAAGTATCTTCATTCTGGTTAACTCAATTTTCTCATCTGTCAAATGGGTTAGAGAAGGAAATACCAAACCACTGCACTATTTCTGTCAAGAAAACTTCCAGTGGGGTCACAAAGAGTCAGACATGACTGAAACAGCCACAACAACAAAACTCCACCCCCAACCCCCCTGGTCCTGCCAAATGGGGTCAACTAAGAGAAACACATCTAATCCTTCTTCTCTACTGGAGCTCTTTAAATATTAGAAGATAACACCCAGATTCCCCTGAGTCTTCTTTTCTCCAAGTATTGTCTTTTTAAGCATGTGGTTAATGTGAAAGACCCAGGAGGCTTTCAGAAGCAATGTTGTCTTGTGCCAACCTCTTAGGCCCTGGAGTTCTGGGTCTTGCTCTGTTACATAGCTATGTTTATGCAGGATGAAACCATCGCCTCCCAAAAATTATTTGTGCAATTTAAAGCCTGAATAATTAAAAATTGTACTGAGACTTTTTGGACATGGTCTATAACATTTTAAGATTTTCAAAACACTTTACAAATCTTTCTTCTCAAAACCACCCTGGATGACAGATGCTATTATAATACCCATTTTATAGATGGGAAACCAAGGCAAGCAGAGTTGTGACTTTTCTAAGGTACAAGTGTAGCTGCCTCCTAGGTTTGCTTCTCTACTCACATCATTTAAATGGATTCTACTATTTTGGACTACATCTTTATGTAACAATTTCTGGAAAATGCCAAAACATTATAGACATATGCCTGAAAAGGTCATACCCTTTTCACTATCCTATAGAAGCAGATAGCACTAAGTAGCGGTTGCTTCAGAGCCTCAAAGAGCCATAGTTCTGTTATTTTGGGTATAGGGTCTCCCCCAGCACAGGCTTGGGGGCTTCCAGATCACACTCAGTATGTTTCTATTGGGGAAAAGCTTCTTCACCTGGTAACTGAGCTGTTGGCAATAAACCTGGGCAATACCAGTCCTTCTAAGGAACTAGCACTCAATAATCCATATCTGAGGCCATATTTAAATCTGACCAAGATGGTAGGAACTTGATCTCCACAGATATAACCCTTCAAGGACCTTGGGTCACCTAAAGGTAGTAAGATGGTGCAGTGGTTAGAGCACTGGATCCAGAGTGAGAACATGAATTCAAATCTAGTCTCAGAAATTCATTATCTCTGTGACCCTAGGCAAGGCACTTAATCTGTTCCAGCCTCAGTTTCCTGGTTTCTAAAATGTATATAACCAAAAACCTACATTATTAGATTTTAAGAGGTGATATTTGCAAACTGTTTTTCAAACCTTTAAATGATAGCTGCTATTTATAAGTAGTATCAGTAGTACAATAGTACCAGTAGTAGCATTATAATAGTGATTTGCTATGCCATGATTAGTCATTGTAAGATGCTTTCAGATGGCAAATGGCATTTTGGACTTCTTATAATGATAGAAAAGTTTCAAAAAGTTAAATAAAATCTTGTTACTTATTACTGGATGGCACCTCTAAGTTGCTATAATAAGTCTGTGAAATTTGTTGGCAGCCCAGATACTACTGAATTGGCAAGTTGTTCTGAGTTTACAGTTAGGAATTACATTCTATGTATCTTCCTTCCTTGCTTACCCAATAATCATATAATTATTTTATATTATATTATATCTAATTCTATAATATATAAATAATAATAATAATAATTATATAATACTTTGAAGTTTTCAAAGCATTTGACAAGCTCTCTCATTTGAACCTCACAAAAATACTATAAGATCAGTGTTTCTATAATTCTCATTTTATAGATGGCTAGAGAGATTAGATGACTTGCCCAAGGATTTGAACTTAGGTCATCATCAGTACAAATCCACAGTCTATCCACTGCACCACCTAGTACCTAATAAGCATCATGTCCTACCCAGCCATGATGAACAACTGTCTAACTCTGTGAATAATTTGACTGTTCAGATCCATCTAGACTCCAGAAAATGATAGCTTTGCCAACCAGTCACTGCTTTTCCCCAGGTTTCTCTTTGTCCAGCCTGCTTCATGTGAAATGTTGACAGGTGGACCATGGAAAATCATGCCCCTATTACAATTCTAGCCTAAAATTTCTTTCACAGACATAACTGAGATAATGATCCAATCAACCTATGATTGCCTTCAGTCCCTGCTAATTAAAACTCTCTTGTATAAAGTGTGCTAAAGCATCAAATGACAAAAGAGCAAGGTTCTACCCTGATGACAATCTGAAAGGATACATGGGGAACTCTGGAGGAGGTTAGAAGGTTACTTTTTCATAAGGACTTAAAAGATTTAGAACCTTCCCATTCTGGATCTCAACCAAAAGATAATCTCAGACTGAAGCCAATGAATTCTTAATAACTAGCATTTCCCTTTTTCTTCTGTCTTTAATCTTAGAGGAGTTAGATTAGCTAATAATTGAGAAAAGGAAGAAATAATCCTTCATCCTCAACAAAGAGGGGGAGGGAGGTCTCTTTAGCTACTATTTGAGAAAAGGGAGAAAGAAACCTCAATAAAGAGGGGGGAGGGAGAGAGAGCTAGCTTTTCTGTTCTCTTGGGAGGAAGAAGAGTGGGGATTTGTTGAAATTGTCATTCTATCTGAATTGAATCCAAATTCAAAAAATTCAGACAAGCCATAGTGAGGACAGATAAATGATCTGAACCAAGAAAAATGCAGGCAGTAAGCAATGATTGGTTTTATCCAAAGGAAATATGAGCAAATACATATGGGAAATATAGACTGAAATTTCAAAAAGGCATTCAAAGTGAGGCAGTCATTATAATGATACTTCAAACATAACCCTTGACCTTCCAATGTCTTGCAGGACATGGTGCTGTAATCAGACCCATTTCATTGTAGTGCCTTAAAAGATTTGGGTGTCAAGTAAGATATGAATATAATTTCTGATTCTGTTCCCCTTTGCAAGTCCCTTGTCTTATCCACGACTAACTTTTCTCAAATTTAGAATGGATGATGTTACTTCAAAAGCTCTCTCTAGTTCTAAAGCTACAAACCAATGCAGAGTAATAATTAAACAAGGCTCAGGAAAGGGACTGACCCCAGAAAGGATACTTCTACCTGGGGTGACAACTGTCCTTGCATCTTACCTCCAGGGTACACTGGATGCATATATTTCAATCACTCTTGCTGTCATCTACAAGATACTATTTCAAAGGGTTCCTCTCCTAGGGGGTCACCTTATAACCTGATGAGCGTAAAGAATGAGCTCTCATCAGGATAGGTGTCTTAGATATGCAGGGATTATTTCAAAGCTTGCTTGAATGATTAGGTTCTTATGGCAAGTGCCCAACATTTATTAGTAAATGCTCTCTAAATGCAGTAAATGTTATTCTCACATCACTAAAAGATAAGGAAGCAATGTGAAATTTATATGTACATATATCCCAGCAAGGCTTATTTAACGATATATGACAGTAGTCTAGATCTCAAAAAGCCACAAAGAATAGGTAAGGGGTGGGATAATTTGAGTTGAGCACACTCTTTTGAAGACCTTTAGACATCCTAGTTGTCTGTCTGCCTTTTTGGAGAATTAATTGCCTAAGGCATATATGACTGAAATCATGAACAATGATTGTTTTTTTCAGCCAACTTAACCTTGGCACATATCAAAGTCTCTTACCAGTCATGGATGTAGGTGGTTATTATCTGGGGTCAAACTAATAATTAGCAATTTTTTCGTACTTTGCCTAAGGAAGAAAAATTACCCTGGGAGGTAGAAGATCTATCAAGATGGATGCCCTGGCAAGTCCAGGAACTAAAAAAAAAGGCATCTAGGTGACTACTATCAAAATACTGAACCTGAATCAGGGGCAAGTCACTTGCAGCACTTTCTGCCTCAGTTTTCTAATCTTTTATATGGGAATAATAATGCCACTTGCCTATGAGGGTTGTTGTGAAGATAAAGTGAGACAATATTTGCAAAGAGCTATGTAAATGTTAGTTAAATTACTTATAACTCTCCTGAGAACTATTCCACTGACCTTGAAAGGTAGCATAGTACCTATTCTATTAAATGAATATTTGAAAAGAAATTCCCACTGTAGCTTACCTAACAAAGTTATAAGTTTCTACTTGAAGCACTCTAGGGAGACCAAATCCCCTGCCTCTTATGCCAACTCACTCTTCTTTTGAATGATGACTCTAATGGTAAGTAAATTATTTCCTGACCTCAAGACTAAATTTGCTTTTTTACAAATTAAGAAACTCCTAGTTGCACTCTTTAGAAAGTAACAAACCAAATGGAATCTTACTTTTATATAACAGTCTTTCAAATATTGAAGGCAACAGTCATGCTCCACCAAGTCTCCCCAATTCCTTCACCCAATGACCTCAGGGTCTTTCATCATCCTTTTATCAGTTTGGCCTCCTCTGAGCCCTAGAACTTACCTACCAGTTCCTTCCAGGAGAAGGGCAGGAATGGTTTTGGTTTTGTTTTTCCATCCCTTGTTCCCACCAGGGAGTAGGTGCTTAATAAATACTGATTGTTTAAGTGATCATTCTTAGAGGGTGTGCATATATGGAATAGAGTGTGATATATATGAAACTGATCCTTTCACCAAAAATTGCAAAGAAATAAAAACCAATGAATTGTTAGCACATGAATTATGAATTTATAAGCAGCTAGGTCTCCAAGAAAACTGCTAATTCTTAACATGCATGTCACAAGAGTTACTGCAAATCATAAACATTTCTGTTGAGAAAAAAGCCTTCCAGAATGAGGGTTGTCCTTTCTGCAGTTATAATGAATAATAAGAAGTAATAATAATTTTGGTTTGGTCCATTGCTTAGTTTCTTTTCTTTCTTTAGGTAGAAATTCATACATTGGTGACACTTAAAATCATGAGGTGATTCCCAGCAGTCAAAAGTAGACACTGTCTAATAAATGGATCTTCTAGGATCAAGGGTCTCTTGTTTTCTATAGAACTATAGCTGAAGGTGGCATCCCCTTCTATGCTAGTAACATATAGGACTCCATTTTAATTGCTTAGGCACAACAATGGTAAGTTATGAGTCAGGGTCTCTGATTCCAGGATGAATAAAGGAAAGGATAGCTACACAGTCATGTTGGCTGTTATTCCATCCAAAAGGGTCCCTTGAATTCCCAGAAAATCCTTCCATGGAGATGCAATCTCCTGAGCTGATATCCCTCACCAACCTAAGTAAAAGTATTGAACATCCCCTGGAGGCACTGAACTAGATCTAATAGTTGTAAGAAACATAAGAAATTAATTACCAGTGTCATTGAATTACCTAAACATTGAATGAAAATCTTTTTGGTTTCTACATCTTAAAGCTCCAGGTGCAATCAATTCTCATCTTGTCAGCACCTACATAGCCACTGGACCCAAGCAGCCTTCCCAGGCACTACAGATCTCTTTATCTACTTACTTTTTCAGAACTCACCATGGAACTAGGGCCTGGAAAAGGCCTAAAGTCACTAAAGTCATAAGTGGTACCTATATTGTGTCTAGAAGGAAGACAGAAAGGCAAAGAGGATGAGGGATGACATTCCAGAGAAAAGGGAATCCTTTGGGAAGTTACCAAGGGAGGAAACAAAGTGTTCTAGACAGGCCATAGTTGTCAGGACAGTTTGATTAGAATGGAAATTTCATGAAGGGAACTCATAGGAAAGAAGATTGAAAAAGACATGCAGAAACAAATGTGTAGAGGACTTTAAATGCATAGGAGAAAACTTTCAAGGTGAAAACATGGAGTCAATGAAGATTTCTAGTCATTTCATGGGGAAAGTATCACTCTTTTCTTGTATCAATATGAAATTTCTTCAGTATTTTTTATCCTTAAAAAAGACTGTATCTTATCATAGACATTAGGGAATTGGAAGTCATAGGAAAATGGGTTATAGAATAACAAAAAGAAAGAACAAAAAAAGAGAAAGAAAGTGAATAAAGAAATTCAAGAAGCTTGGGAGTTGGTAAAAAACTATGCTTAGCACAATCTGGCAAATAGTAAGTGCTTAATAAATGTTTATTTACTGACTCTGGATGATAATGGAAGGTAGAGAGTAAAGAGATAAATATTAAAACATTGTAAGTAAAGCTAATCACAAAAAGAAAGTACTGACTTAAAAAGGGGGTATTTAAAATTCATAAAAATACAAATCTAACATAATTTAGTAAAAGAACAGTGACAGAAAGTATAATAAGACAAAACACAAAAATCATTTGTATATAAGAATCACATCTAAAAATAATTTCACAGAATAAAAATGAGAAGCTGAAAGGAAAGTATGAGATACAATCTTGCTATCAGACAAAGCAAAAAGAGAAATTCACAATATCATGAAAGATTCAGGTGATCTATACTATGCTTTCAAAAACAGTTGAGGGGACAGCTAGGTAGCTCAGTGGATAGAGCACTGGCCCTGGAGTCAGTAGGACCTGAGTTCAAATATGGCCTCATAAACTTAATTATTACTGAGCTGTGTGACCTTGGGCAAGTCACTTAACCACATTGCCTTGCCAAAAAGGAAAAAAATAATTGAAAATAAAACAATACTACAACTGACTAAGCAACTGGTAAAGAATCTAAAAACTAATGGAAATGCTAAATGAAAATGACATAGATCTCAGCCTCCAAAATACAAGGAACTTCAATAGTTCCCTCCCTGTACTAGAAAACTCTAACAAAAAATAAAACTAAAATTTTAAACAGAATTAACTTTTGGAAATGCCATATCTGAAAACCTTACATTATCTTCTGAATAGAAATATCAAAGAATATACATATGACTCAGTACATGGTACATTTACCAAAAGAGACTATTCTAGAACACAAAGAAAATAAAAATAAATGTTAAAAAGGTGTAGTCTAAACCATGTCCTTTACAGAACATACTGTAATAAAAATAGTAGCTAATACAGTAATAGCAACAATCATTTTTATTTTGTTTTAAATTAGACTTGGGATTTCATTGGCATGGGGAATTCCCAATGAGGAATCTCTCTCTACAAATGCACATATCTAGCAATTAGAGAGTTTTCTTAAAGAGTTGTCTAAAACTGAGAGGTTAAGTGAACTGGTTAGCATCACAGAGGAATACCAAAAGGCAGGACTTAAACCCAGGTCTCCTTGACTCTACATTTAATAGAGACAATATTAACCAATACACAAATAAAAGATACAGACCTAAAAGAATATTTCTCAATAGCATCTTTAACAATGAGTCAAAGAAAAAGTTTTTCAAATGATTAAGTAATTGTTAATGATAATGATGAGACAACAAATTATAATTTCTGAGACACAGCTTCAAATTCCTCAAAGGGGGAAAAATGTCTGAAATAACTTAGCAAAATAAAAGAGAAGATTAATTATTTGAACATATGATTTAAAAATTAGAAATCAACAAAGAAGTAAACCTTATAAAGCAAAAAGGAGATAATATAGAAAATCAAAAGAAACTAAGTAAAGGGGGGAAAGGAAGGAATAAAATGAATAAATGAAGGAATTAATTTCCAAAAGTATCTACTGAAAACTTCCTATGTGATCAGTAAGTGCTAAGGATATAAATAAAAGAAAGCAAAACAGTCCCCTACTTGAAGAACACATTTTCTATTTAGAAGAAGTCAACACATAAAGGGTAATTCAAGTTGAAAGAGGCAAAGGTACTCACTGCAACAGATTTGGAAATGACCAGGAAGTGATGTGATGACCTCTAACTATGTGAGATGTAGGGTAACTTTATCTTTGGTGGTAATTCAGGAGCCCAGGGATAGAGTGTGAGTTGCAGTGGGAAGAAAAGAAAAACCAGAGTGAAGGTAGCATAAGGAACTGATGTGAAGATCTTCTTCTGGGCAGGACTTTTTAAATCATAAAGAAATGATCAAAGGTCATTTCCTCTGAAAAGACTGACAATCCTTTTGTTATCCAGACTGAAAAAAATAGAAAAGAATCTAATTGCCAAAAGGTTAACAAGACAAAATCACAATGCAATTGTTTTTTAAAGAATTAGCAGAACCTATTATATTATTATATGCCAACCAAATTGAAATTTTTTTAAAATTCTCATTTTATAAGTAAACCAAGTCAACAAAACAGCAAATCTTAAACACTTTCATCTCAGAAATAAAACTGCAGAAACTGAAAAGAAATTATCAAAGGAAAAAATCCTAGCCAACATGTATTTACTGTTAAGAAAGCAGTACAACAATTAATGATTATGCTATTGAAATTCTCAAAAACTGAGACAATGTTATGTTCAACTCTTATTATAGTACAAAAAAGATTAGGAAAGATAAAGAGAACTTTAGATCAAAATCACAATGAATGTTGATGCAAAAATATTTTAATAAAATCCGAGCAAAAATAATATATGTTAAATAATTCAATATGACCAAATTAGATTTATACTACAGATGGAAGAATGATTCAATATCAGAAAATAATTAATATAATTAATAATATTAAAGAAAGACAATATTGCATAGTGGTTAGAAACTCAGCATTGAAACCAGGAAGACCTGAGTTTACATCCTGCCTCTAACAAATTCTGGCTGTGTAATCCTGGGGAAATCATTTAACTACTCTGTGCCTCTTGATAACTCTCCAAGCCAAAAACTGCACAAAAAGTAAGAATTTACATTGTTGGGGAGATGAGATTTCCATGCCTTTTACCTCATTTTGCTAATGAAATCACAGGTCCACTCTCTATTCTTAATCATATTAAAGACCAAAAATTCTCCCCAAATCACATGATTATATCAATTGATGAAGAAAAATGTCAACAAATTACAATATGGCTTTTGCAACAAAGCATGGGTATATGGCGACTTTTTTACAGAGATAATATATACATGTGCATATATGCATATATATTTAAAACAGAAAGTTATTTGAAAGTTTTATTTGCAATATTACAATGATTATTTGCAATAAATAAATGCTAAAAGATTTCCCAGTAAAGACAGGGATAAAACAAGGATGCCTTCTCTTCCTGCTGTTAATTAACATAAGTCTAAAACTATTAGAGTTAATAATAAGAGAAAGGAATAAAAGTGAGCAAAGGAGTAAAAATTATTCCTACCCACTGTTGACATGGTTCTTTATTTAGAAAACCCTAAAGGATCAATAAAGTCACTAATTGAGATGTCTTCAGTAAAGGCTATAAAGTAAATCTATAAAATCCATAAACATTTCTGTAGAGCAGTAACATAATCTAGGAAGAAATAATGGAGAGGGAAATCTCATTCAAAATAAATACAAAATGAATAAAATATCTGGGAGTTGATCTACCAAGACTTATTCAAGACAAAGAAATACAAAATACTTTTTAAAGAAACCTGAAAGACTTAAATAATTGAAAGTAATAGTCCTTCTTCATTGTTGGACTGCAGTCATCTAATACAAATTATGGAATTACCTAAAGTAATTTACACATTTGATGCCATACCAATAAAACTATGAGTGACATACTTTACAAAGATACTCAAAATAATAACAAATTCACTGGGATACCATAGAAAGGCCTATTTTCTCAAGGGAAATAATGAAAAAAAGTCAGATTCAATGGCTATAAGAAAAATAAGGATGGAAATAAGCATTTATTAAGAATCTATTTGTACCAAGTTCTAAGCTCAGCAGTTTGCAAATATAACATTTGGTTATCATAATCATTTATTGTTGTTATTATTATCCTCATTTTAGAGATAAGGAAACTGAGGAAGCAGAGGCAAAGTAGTCCCTTAAAGTGTCCAGGCTTACATAGTAATTACACATCTGCAGTAAGATTTGGTTCAGATCTTCCTGAACTTAATGTTCCATCAACTGCACTACTGAGAGACTCTTGACAACATTACATTCTGTTATTGCTCAGTCATTTCAGTGGTTTCCAACTCTTTGTGACATTTTTAGGGTTTTCTTGGCAAAGGTATTGGAGTGGCTTGCTATCTCCTTGCCAGCTCATTTTACAGGTGAGGAACTGAAGCAAAAAAAGGATAAAGTGACTTGTTCAGAACCACACAGCTAGTATCTGAGGCCAGTCTTCCAGATTCCAGGTCTGGTGCTCTATGAGCTATAGTACCAACAACTGGCTAAAGGTAAACAGTAAAAGATTAGATAAGAAAGAATGATCAGGATCTAAGCTCAAAAACCCAGTGTCCTGTAAACTTGAGAAAAAATTATTTCAGTAAAGCCTTTCTAGTTCATAAAAATGTGTGTGGGACAGCTAGGTGGTACAGTGGATAGAGCACCAGTACTGGAATCAGGAGGATCTGAGTTCAAATCTGGCCTCAGACACTTAATAATTACCTGGTTGTGTGACCTTGGGTAAGTCACTTAACCCTACTGCCTTACAAAAGCCAAAGAATAAAAAATAACAAAAATGAGAACTAGGAAAAAATCAGTTCAGCAGACACTAAATTTAGGTCAATGTTTTTTACTATATAAAAATAAATTAATGTTCAAACCATAAAAATGGGAGAGGTTTAGGTCAGTGACCTTTTATAGATATGGCATGTAATAGAGCTGATCCAAGAGGAGAAAAAAGATCATTTTGATTACATAAAAATGAAAAGCTTCTGTGAAAAAAAAATCAATTCAACAAGAATTGAAGAGAAACTATCAAATAAGAGAAAAGGATCTATGCATCAAATATTTCTGGTGATGTGAAAGATAGAAAGCTAAGTCCACAGCACTGAGGCATATCCTGGAGCAAGTTGCTTAGGATCTCTAAAACTATAAGTTGCAAATAAATTGTCAGTCTACAATGCTAGGAGTTTTTCAGCATAATAGCAATGGAATTTTAGGTCTATTTCTTGTCCTTATATTATCCCAGATAGTGGTTTGATATCTAAAATGTTTAGATCAGAACCATTTAAAAGAAGTAACATTCCCAAGAGATTAATGTTAAAAAATGTACTAAGAGTCAGTTCTCCAAAATAACGCATATAGAGCACACTAGATTGTGTTGTGGCAGACCTAGATTCAAATTCTGTCTCAGACAAATACTAGCTGGGTGACCCTGTAGAAGTCACCTTGTCTCACTTTCCTCATTTGTGAAAATGAGAGAGAGTTGGATTCCATAGCCTCTAAAAATGACTTCAATGATCCTGTAAAATGTAAACAAATTCCTGGAATGAAAGCACTGAGAAAACCTCCAAATGTTCCCCTTTCCTCTTGTATGATAGAGATAAAAACTGGGGATTGGAGGGGTTAAAGTCAATGAAAATGAACTGTATCTGTTATTCAATAATTTTAAATGAACACATTCTGGTTGCCATGGGAACACCCCCACTCCCCCACTCCCCCATTCCGATTCACAGGGTTATATGGGGGAATGAGTTTCTGTTTCAGGGGAGCTCAAAACTGAGCAGTGATTTGAGTTTTTCACCCTACTCTTTTTGAGACATTTCCCATCACTGACCTGTCACTGGCTGTCAATTCACAACAACAACAAAAAGAGAGTGGGAAGGATTCATTTATGGACTTCCTATGCAAACTCCAAAGTAGTCCTTTGACTCATTTGTCATAAACTATCAATAAACACAAAGAACTTTGGGAAATAGCATGATATTATCTTAAATGACATTGGTATACTCTTCTAGGGTTTGTAGAGAGCATACAATTACCTCATTTGAGGCCCCAAAAACCTTACAAAATAGAGATTCTGGGTATTATTGTTCCCATTTCATAGATGAATAAAGAGATCTGGAGAGGTTCTGAGACTTGCAAAGCACAGTTCTTGGGATAATGGGATCCTTGAGTGGGTGCCAAAAGGGACCATACAAGCCATCTAATCTAAGCCCATTGTTTTATAGGCAAGGTGAAGAAGGAGCTTGCAAAAACAGGATGTGAATCTAATTCATCCAAGCTCAAAATAACTAACTTTCATGATACTGAGTACAGAACTCCATCTAGTTTAACCAAATCCTGACCACCATCTGGAATGTTAGAATCAAATCCATCTCAAAAAATAATTCTTTCTGGTCTTTTTCTAGTAATTTTAGCAATCTTAAGCAGAGCATTTGTTGCAATGAAGAACCTTAACCATTCTCTATTTATTTTGAATTGCTTGGGTTGAGGGCTCACCGTGGTATCCAAGGGACCATGGTTTCTCAATGGCAAGGTCATTATAAGTCAGAATCCAGCAGGTCCTTCCAAGCAGGGAAGGCATTAAGTTCAGACTTAGTGATATATAGTTGATAACTAGTTAAACAAAGTTCAATTTCAGACAGTTTGTCACCTGGTGAATGCTCTTGGCCCTAGTAATTCCCAAAGTCCTTCCTCTTAAGGTATAAATGGAGTCTCACCCTATGTGGACAGCAGGAGATGCATATAATGAAATCATACATCTTTGGAATAAAAAATAAAGTACCTCTCTGGAAAATAGGGGGACCTATCAATCACCATATTGTGATAACTGTAAAAGCAGCAATAAACAATAAAGGAAAAACTTTGGCAACCAGGGAGCTCAGTGGATTGTTTTAAAATTTCACCCCAACTATTCCTTCCATCTTTATTCAGCCTAATGTACTGTGATGAACAATAAAAACCAAAGTCATGAAACTCCTCTCCCAGGAGACTTGGCATTCCAAGAAACTATCTAGAGAAAGGAAGACCACTGGAGGAATTCAGAAAGTATGCAAAACTGGATCATTTTCTTCTGCTTTCAACAAGGTAAACCCACTCAATTAGCCTGATCTTCTAAGAAAATAAACCAATGCAATTCTGAAGGAGACCATGTTTGTATTGGCTCCATAAAACACTTTTCAAATGTCTTGGAAAGCCATGAGAACTTGCCAAAGGCCTATATGCACAGTACTATCAACTGGTCTGCAACAAATGAGCCATGAACAGGGCTCAAAATTCAAAGGGTGGAGGGCATACAGGAGAATTTATTGGAAAAATTCAGGAAACTTTCCATAATCCCTAGGGCTTGCTGTCTAAAAAGTCCATCTCTCTAACCCTGCTAACTTTTCTGGAGCTAGTATATGATTGTGAATCTGAGATGCCTCTAGGTCCAAAGACCTACAATTCAAGACACACAAAAGACAATGTGAAACTATATGAAGATTTTAAGTAAGTGATAGCATATTACGTACAGTAATTTACTGAGAAGAATCTTCATGAAAGACATTGACAGAGCTCTGGATGATTTACAGAGGAAGTGGGTTAATCATGTAGGGAAAGAAGGCAAGCAGTTAACCAGCCTGAGGATATTCATGAATCAATCATCAGAAGAACAGAGAACAATCTCCAACCTGATGGGTAGATATTTTGTGGAAGGTTTATGAGTAACTATGGGGGAAAGTATCACATGGGGTGAGATGTAGAGGTTGTTATTTACATGAGGGGAGGGATCATCAATCAATCCGCAAGTATGGAGTAAAAGCCTTCTTGCAGCAGCCTTTGAGTTTGTGCATTTGTTCCTAAATAGAGCAGTTTTTAAAAGCTGCTCTGGGTAGATGGTTTAATTTTGTAAAACAGGGACCAGAATTTCCCCAATCCTAAGAATCCATGTACATTCAAATACAGAGACTTCCTCCTTTGCCTCTAAGGATAGCAAATAGAGGCTGAAGGATGACTTACTGAAGATGTTGGAAAGGAATCCTTGTTGAAGCATGAGGTAGACCAGCTGGCCACTGAGCTCTCTTCCCACTCTGAGATGTGAGCTGTGATACTGTGATCATCACCTTAGAGCTGGAAAGAAGCTTAGAGACCATAAAGTTGTGTGAGCTTCCCCTGACCCAGGCCCACCATTCAATCATAAGTCACAAACAAGAAATACTCTACCAAACATTGGGCAGTTCTCTTGAGCTCATTCCTCTTTCTCTGTTTTTCATTGATCAGGCTTGCCTTCCTGCTACTTTGGGGCATTTATGGTCAAAAGAGAAGAGGGAGTCATCTCACAAAAATACCTATTTGTATGATGCTAGTCAAACCCAAATCTCTGAGAAACACTCCAGATAAGATGAAGGCTAGCACCAAATGAAGTAAGAACCAAAAAATCAAGGCAAATTTTCTAAGACTTTAATTACAGGTAGAGAAAATTATTCACCAGAAGCCCCTCATAGATTCTATCTATAAAAATCTAGATAGATTCTAAGAAATTATGAAAATTATTTAGGACTAGTCCTAAAATGAGAAAATTAGTCATTTCCACCCAATGGTCCAGGTACTCCAGATTTTATCTACCATACTCTCATGTCAGGCAGCTTTGTCTCCCACCACCACCACCACCCCATCCCCATATCTTCCTTATATGTATTGTTTTCTTCCACTAGATTATAACCTCCATGAGGGCAGTATGAACCTTCCTTCCAATTTGAATTTGTATTTTCAGTATTTAACTCACACATACTTTTTGACTACTTCAGGTAAAACAAAACTACAGAAGCACCTTCACAAAGAGATAAATAGCACATTAAAACCTTCAATAAGGACTACAAGTGGATACCTACAAATTGGGGATGAGTGAAAAATTGTGGTATATGACTGTAATGGAATATTATTGCACCACAAGAAATGATCAACATGTAGAATTCAGAGAAACTTTGGAAGGTTTATGTGAACTGATAAAGAATCAACAAAACAGATCCTGGAAAACAATTTCTAATGAAAATAATAAAGTCATGATAAGAATTTGAAAAGTCTTCAGAACTATAATTGATGTAATGATAGATCAGTCATGACTTCAGTAAACTGGTAATGAAACAGACCTCCTGCCCCATGGCAGAAAGTTAATGGGCTAAAGCAGTTGAATGAACCATACTTTTTCTGACTCAGCCAACATGTTGACAATTTATTTTGCATAATTATACAGAACAGCTACAAAGTCAGATTTCTTATGGGGTGAAGGGATGAGTTATTGAGAATTGACACAGGAAAAAAAGGAACAGAGCATTAACAAAGCAAAACATTGCAGAAGCAGATACAAATGGTAATTTTGTTACAACTTTTTAAATTTAACAAACATAAAGAAAGATAGATATTATTTAATGGAAGATCAGAGTTTATAATAGAAAACTTTCTCTTTGTTCCATTTTGTATCCTGGAATATGTGCTTGCCAGTAGTTACTAAGATATTAATAATGGAGTTGTTTTGTTGTTTTTGTTTTTTTTAAGTAGAGGAAACTGAGTGAAACAGCTACATTTGTGGAGGAATCATATGACAAATAGTACCTATTAAAAAGAGGACTAGATTTGAAATGGAGGACCTTATTTTATTGTCTTTGCTGCTAATGCTATTTTAACTAACTTGTTTTGCCTTCTCCAGATCTCAGTTTCTATAAAGTAAGCGTATTAGATGAGATAGTCCCTTTCAGTTTTAAATCCTGAAATCTGCAGTTGAAATAATCATCAGACCATTTTATGCTACATAATCCTTTCTAGCCCCTAAAAATGGGATTCCTAGCTACTCCTACATCTTGGTCCAAAGGAAAGTTGCAGTAAATCATGTCAATCCTTCACTGAGGAAAATCTTCTCACTGGAGAGCAAGAGTCAAGAGGAGCAAGGTTGCTATGATCTAATTATTTTCGGGGGGGGGTGTATTTTCTTTGGAAAAACTCCAGTTTGACAGATAGTACAAGAAGTGAAAAACCAAAACTAAGGAAAAAAGGGGGGGGGGGCAAAAAGAGCCAGTATGGCCTGGTGGGGATTAAAATCCTGGCCAGTAAAAGAATATGAATATAAGAAGTTATATCTCTCTTTGAAGAGAGACCAGCTTTAATTCAGATTTATTCTGAGGTATTTCTGCTTACTAGATGGCTGGAGCACCATTGGTTCCCATTGTAGGACACATTTGAATCCTTCCTTTTCCTAGATTTTTATTGCCAGGCCTATTGGACTCCAAATGCAGAGATCTTCCCTCTCCCTGGCCACCACTCACTTCTATGTCTTTCTTCCCTATCAAAATTATACGCTTCTTGAGGACAAGCACTACTATGCTTTTTCATTTGTATTTCACTTAGGAAAGCATTTGGTAAAGGCATTTTCAAAGGCATTTACCTTTGGTAAAGGTGCTTTTGTTATTCGGTTACAGATGAGAAAACTGAGGCTGAAAGAAGTTAAGTGATTTATTCAGGTTCACAGAGCTAGTAAGTTCTTTCTTTAAAGACATAATCAAATTTTAATATTGGGCTAGGTGGCACAGTGGATAGAGGACCGGCCCTGGAGTCAGGAGTACCTGAGTTCAAATCCAGCCTCAGACACTTACTAATTACCTAGCTGTGTGGCCTTGGGCAAGCCACTTAACCCCGTTTGACTTGCAAAAAAAACCTTTACTATCAAGAAATCCTAACACTATAATCATGTTGTTTGGCACTTTGTGATTTTAAAACTTTTTGCTAGTAAGTTATTTTTTTTTGCAAGACAAATGGAGTTAAGTGGCTTGCCCAAGGCCACACAGCTAGGTAATTAGTAAGTGTCTGAGGCTGGATTTTGAACCTGGGTACTCCTGACTCCAGGGCCAGTGCTCTATCCACTGTGCCACCTAGCCGCCCCTGCTAGTAAGTTAAGGCAGGGTTTGAACCCAGGGCTCCTTGACATCAAGACCAATATTACCCATTATGCCTATTAACAACCAAGGTTGAATCCAATCCAGGTTCAATGGGCAGCTTTTTGATTCTGTTAAGGTCAATGGCTAGCAAAATTCCATTCCCTGCCCTCCTCATCCAAAGAATTATGTTTGGGCTTAGTGTCTACTTTGAGCCCTTTGGTATAATAATCTTGTGTCTAAATATCTTCCATTCCTATCATTTTAATTGGGTTGTGAGGAAAAAGGATTGAGAAATTTGGAAGAGTCTGATAATCTATCTGATCCCCAAAGTCTCATCAAAATTCACCCTCAATCTAAGCTGGGCTGAGTGGCTATTTCTAAATTTCCTGAGAGAGACCACTGAAGGATTTCTCCCCCTCTGGCTCATCCTTTCTGTTGCCACCCAAGTCTTATATCCATTGCCATAACAGTCAGCTCCCCAGAGGACTGAATTGTCAGACAACAGAGAATTCAAAAAGATCTGGACCATTAACAATGGACTGAACTTAATATGATGAAATGTATTAGGGAAAATAGAAAGACCATAGTTCCTGGTTTCTAGCTTTCCTACACATGCATTCAAAAGAAAATCAGCTGCAGGAGTACTGTGGGCTAAACAGGGGTTCCCAGGCAAGGGGTCTGAGGGATCTGATGGACAAAATTCTCAATGAGTCAACCATGTGACATGATGGAAAAATGAGCCAGTGAAACTTTAATTGACATTAAGAGAGGCCTCATGTTCACAATGAGGGAAGTGAGAGTTCTCCTCTCCTTGGCTTTTCTTTAATCACATCTGGAGCATTGTGTGGGTGCTGGTCATCATATTTCAGGAATGACAAGAGAAGTTGGAGAGAGTCCAGAGGAGAGAAAACATGATAACAGCATGATTCAAAATCATGTTATATGAAGAGTCTTCGAAGAAACATTCAGCCTGAAGAAAGAAGAGACTGCAGGATTATAGGTATTAGAGGAGGACTCATCCAATCCTGTCATTTTTATGAAATGAAGAAACTGAGACCAAGAGAGATGACTTTACCAATGTCACATAGGTAGTCATTCAGGGAGTCAGGATTTGAACTCAGGTCCCAGCCACAAATCTATTATTTTCATGTATCTGAAGGGCCTGAATGTAGACAGAGTGTCTGTTCTGCTTGGCTATGTGTTGGAAAAATAAAAGCAATATGTATATGCTGCAGGATGCTAATTATAACCCAATATGAGGGAAAACTTCCAAAAAATAAGAGCAAGACCCCAAGAGGAAAGGGAATATTTAGTCTTCATGTAAAAGGGAGGTTGACTACTGGCCAGGGAGGCTGTCAAGGGGATTCTCTTGGACAGTTAAACATATTGTATACTCTCTGTGGTCCCTTCCAATACCAAGATTCGGTAATTCCCAAAAAATGCAGTGAGATTGGTATGCCGTGCTTCCCCATTGGTATCACTTAAAATTCTGTGATGCATTTTAGACTCCTCTGATTCTTATTACTGAATCCTAAAAGACCAACTTTTTTTTATAATCCATCATTCCAATTATCACGCTCTTTTGACCTCTCTCTCTCTCTCTCTCTCTCTCTCTCTCTCTCTCTCTCTCTCTCTCTCTGTTATGGAGCAGGGTTTTGCCTGTGCCTTTTTTTTTCTCTTTTGCATCTGGTTCTGTGTCAAGATCAATGGATAGAGTGGATGGAAATGGCTTCTTTTGTCTTTAGGAAGCCACAGTGGTGAGTTTAGGGCCTGTTCTTTCCCAAGAAAAGTCCTTTCCAAGCAAGGAAAACATTGAAATTGCATTGCATATCACAAGCCAGTGGGAGATGGGCTTCTTTCACATTTAATTATCAATTCGAAAAGATTGGCTTCTCATGAAAGTTGAGACCTAGAGAGCTAGTCTCAGTCTGGAAAACTGATGAGAATTCAAGAAATACCTTTCCACAAGGCCCCTTGCTGATCCCTGCTCCATCATACAAAGATTGTTGCATAGGAAGCCCGGAACCTGTCATGGGATTTCTCAAGGGAGAGAAATGGAAGAAAGATTAAAAAGGTTGTCTCTCATTCAACCCCTTCTCATTACAGATATAAAAATGAAAGACCAGGGAAGGCAATGGACTTACTCAAGGCCATAAAATAATTTAGAAGCAAAGCCTAGAAAAAAGTGCTGGTGGGTGTTGGGAGTACTTCATCCATTATTCTTTCCAAAGGATCATGGGGTTGACCAGAATCCCAGATGATATAGTACAACTTCCCCTTTGAACAGAGAGGGAAGACACTAAGGACACGTAGTAGCAAAGTTAGGACTCAAAACCATTTCTTCTAATTGCAAGTCCATTAGTTTGTCCACTAAAGCACCTTTACCTTCTGAGAAAGGGGTCCCTACATGTAGTCCCTTTATGAAGTTCATGCTTCTGTCTGCTTCTCAGAAATAGACTAGGTCTTAATTTATTCTCTTTTGAGCTTGAACTAGAGCTCTAAGTATAGCTATTTAACTTCACTCCCTAAGGAAACTTCACCCCTCCTCCAAAACCAAAGTACTGACTTCCCTGCCACTCTTCATGGGCAGGGGCAGTTGCAGAGTGAATGGCATTTATTCAGGTCTCTGTGAGTTGAGGAGAAGTAGTCAACACTTTCATGACCTGTCCAGGAACAGCTTTGCACCAGTGTCCCAGGTATCTCAAATGAGAAAGTTTTCTGACTACAAAGGTGGCAAAGGGCAGTTTTAAGGAAGATGAGGGAAGTGAGTTTATGGTTATTGACCCAGTCAACAAAATTCTTCCTAGTTGCTCTAATTTCCCAACCCAACTTTTGTAAATTAAGCTCTGAAATTGAAAAATTCTAATTTTAAATATCCCTTTTCTTTCACCTTTTGTTTCAAGTAAGCTTTAACAATTTTCCATTTTTTTGTTTGAAATGATTTTTATCATTTCTTTTTAACAACTTCAAACAAACCATTTCATGTTACCAGCCCCATACTTTCACTAATCCCAGCATGGAACCCTTCAACATTGATATTATAGAGGACATACTAAAAAAGAATTGAATCTAGAATTAAAACAATCAAAATGTTCTTTAAAAAAAATTCAACATGCTTTCTATTGGAACATAATAATTATTGTATCAAGGCAAATAGACTAATGGACTGGGACTCATGAAGACCTGAATTCTAATCCTACCTCAGCTAATTCCTGGATGATCCTGGACAAGACATTTAACCTTTCTGAGTCTCAGTTTCTTCATCTGTAGAATAAAGGAGGATGACTTAATAATCTCTAATATACCTTCCAGTTCCCATATCTGATTCTATAAAGCTATATTTCTTTTTATGAAAGAACAGGTTTCAGGAAACAATATTCCACAATAGACTACATCTTCACAACCATATTTGTTGGAAAGGAACAAAGACTACAAGCTAACATTGAGTTTCTTCTTGTTGATAGCACAAGAAGTATTTGTTGAGCAAAGTGCAGCTTCCTCTAATAAGCCACCTCCTAAGATCACTCAAGATTATTCAACAGATATAATCATGAAGATAACTGTTTAATGACACCCTGGCAATTAAAATCAAGCAAGGAAACATATCCCTAAAGTTTCTGCCATTTTCAGAGAGGGTCTTGAAGAGGATGTAAATAGAAGAAGACTTCCCTATAATGTGTATGTTTCTTCTGGTGTTCCTGTTTGCAGAAATTAGGTTTTTGGCATGTGGTTTCTGAATGCTATGTGGATTCCTTGATGAGATCTACAGGTACTAAAAAGAGATAAGCCTAAGAAACCACACAGGAACAAACAAATGGATGAAAAATGCCTGTGATATGCATTTGGATGGAGAATTCACTGAGTCAGACCATCAGTACAAATATCTATTGTAGGAAAGGCAATGAGGGTGTGCAGTGAGCTGGGCCCAGAACTAAATAGAAGGAAGTAAGTATGACTACATTATATTTGGGAATTGGGACTATGCTTTTAATGGTTCCAATCTGCTTCTGAATGCAAACACCCCTATTTGTTTCATATGAATATTCCCCCAGTAGTGTTTTATAATGGCAAATTTTGGATCACTATGGTAAGCAAAGAGGGCACCCTTTCCCATCTGCTCTCTAGTGACATGAGTGATTTCATCTTTAAATTATCCCTCATGTCACTAGACAATAAACATCCTCTTCCTACCCCCATGTAGCCTCTTGATGACTTTTTTAATATACTCTTAGTATCACCAGTAGCTTCCTTGTCACAGTGATGAACAGGGTTGTGAGATGTTACCAACCTATATCTGAGAATGGTATATTCAACCTTTGGACTTCTTTTTGTGCATCTTATCTCCTTCCTTTTTAATAAAAGCTTATTATCCTGCATGACTTCCCCTTTTTTATTTTTGTTTCCATTTCTTCATGTTTTATAATATATAGTGGCTGAAAATCCTAAAGGGAGTCTATTTGACACAGAGATTTTTCTCTATGACTCACTTGATACCTCTCCATATCAAAATTTGTATAAACCACTGTATTCACCTCACTTAAGCCCTAGAACTGAAAACTATGTCATTCTCTATGACAAACTGTGACTTTCAAATGATAAGTTTTGAGTTTCCTATTTTTTCCATATTCTAGAATGCTTTGGCACTCTGATAAAACCAAGGACCCTTCTTTCATTATATCAACTCTAAATTAATAAGATAAATAGGATTACAAAGGACACCAATTATATTGAAATATCATTATATAAATAATAAAAGAAAAATAAGTTCAAAGGCACAAAGTTAAGAACCTCAGACCAGGAAAGAAACCATGCACATGAGGTGGATATTGGATTCCATGGAAAAACTAGAGGAAAATAAACAAAGGATGAAGAGGCAGAAGGAGTGCAATTTGTACAAATGGAGGAAAACAACCACTTTGGTATTCTCAAATACATTAATGGTACTAAAGCTTTATTATTCAATCTACTTGAAATCTGATAAAAACAAAAATCAACTGAATTCTTTAAAATTCTAAGCTGTAGAACTTAAAACACACTTCAAGGGGTCACCTTACCCCAGGACAGTTTCTCTCCATCTCAGGGAAATCTGAAGAGCAGACCCATGGTTTATTCCAGGAGTTCTCCCTTTTTAAGAACCATTCTGGAAAATGACATTTGATTTCTTTAACCAAGATCATTTCATTTTATTTCTTCTCTGAATGAAGGCAGACAGCATGGAAAATTCCAGACAATCATCCTCTCAAGCACCTTACCAAAATCAACTCTTTTCATTTTTTGCTACTGTCAGCCCAGAATCTTAAATCCTTAGCACAGGAGACTAATTTCCCCTTTTCCTAGCCCATTTACCTTCTCTCATTCAGTTTTAGAGTGATTTCTGGGAGTGATTGTGAACATAAGGAATCCCTGAGGTTGATTAACACCAAATAGCACTAAGTGAAATTCAGTTCTGGTATTTCAAGTGACACCATTCAAGCCAGACCAGAGAGAAATGAACCCATCCAGATGTATAGCCTTTGTTTTATTTCCTACCCAGAAGTCTCAACTGAACACTGGGACCAGTTCATCTTTGAATATTCATTCAGCCTTTATCTTTGTCCTTAGCAATGTGTCCTAGGGCATCAATTTTTATAGTCCATGTAAGTTTAGGAAAAAAAAGAACTATGTTATTCATTCTGGGATTGTTGAACACAATTTTTAAATTGTGTTTTCCTTTACTCAAGATATGATTTCCCTAAGGCAAAAGTTGGCACTCTGTATAGCTACCTCTAGCTCCACATGCCTTGTCTGGACATGCCTCCCTGAGCATCCTTCCATGCTCCAGTCACTTACAAGCAGCCTCCACCACTTGCAAAAACATAAACCCTGGGACAAATTCAGCTGAGGCATCAGTGACAAGGTTCATTTTTCAAATTTTTTATGACCATAACGGTCATTTAGAGAAATGGTTCTCCCCACCCTTGCAAAGATATGGAGAGGTCCTTTGATTCTTCAGGAGGAGAAACGTTGCTATAAGCAAATATCAGACAGAATCATAACTAGGGAGGGGTTGTCAGGGTTCTGTCCCAGGGCACCAAATACTAAAGGGGAATGATAGTGAATGCACTCCTTCAATAGCAAATAAACAAATAATTTTCTTTTAAGCAAAAAATAAATAGTTAAAAGAGGCTAGGACTTCTTTCCTCATTCCAGGTAAGTTACTTTGAAAGGAATTCCCCATCTTGACAGCTCCCCCCACCATTTTCCCAGTCTATCTTCCTTTCCAAAAACTGATTCATAGTATGTTAGTGTTTCCATTATCCCAACTGTTCTCTAAAAATGAATTGAAAGCAAGTTTTGTGGCAGAACTTGTCATGGCTTAAAAAAATTCTATCAACAAGTCAGGGAGACTACAGATTTCTCCTGACCTCCCTTGCCCAACATAACCAAGCTCCAGTCAGAGATCTCAGCCAAATCTCTCATTAGGCCCTGTTTATCAATTACATATATTTTTCTGTAGGAAACTAATTAAACAAGTCTCCTTTCATTTAAAATTCCTACTCCAAGTCCTGTCCATGTTCTAATATTACTTATCCATCGTAGAGTCTGACTTCAGCATTCAACCAAAATTGTTCTCTCCAAAGTTACAAATGAGTTCTTCATTACCAAATTCATTGGCCTTTTCACAGTCCCTCTGCTTCTTGACCTTTCTACAGTCTCTCTATTGTCAATAACACTCTTCTCTATGACATACTTTCCCCTCTAGGTTCTGCCCTTGTTCTCCTCCTACATATTTGATTATTCCTTCTTAGTCTTCTTTGCTGATCATCCAGATCATGACCATTAATTGTAAATGCCCCACAGGCTTTCTCCTGGACCTTTCCTCAACTCCCTCTGGTCTATTTCTCCTGGTGATCATGTATTTATCATATCAAAGTAAATGATTTATGTCCAGCCCTAAACATCCCTCCTGACTTCCACTCTCATGTTTCCAAATGTCTATTGGACAAATCAAAATGAATGTTCCATAGACATCCTGAACTCAACATGTCCAAAACTGAATGCATTATCATAATAATCTCCCCCTCTAATACCCTATAAGGGAACACAGTCTTCCAAGTCAACCAAGTTCAAACTCACCCCCCATATCCAATCAATTATCTGTCCTTTCTACCTTTGTAACATCTCTCATATACACTCCCTTCTCTCCACTGTTCCTGGTGTAGACCTTCATTCCTGAACTATTCCACTAATCCACTGGTGAATCTCCCTGTCAAATATCTTTCTCTACTCTAGCTCTCTTTCAGTTAGCTCTAAAAGGGATCTTCTTAAAGGATAGGTCTGACCACATCACCCCCAAAGCTTAACAAATTCCAGTAGCTCTGTATCATCTCAAGAATCAAACATAAAATCATCATGGTGGACATTCAAAGCCCTTCATAATCAAACCCCTTCCCACCTTTCCTGTCTTCTAATACTTTCCTCTACCTCTTCCTTCCATCATATACTCTAAAATTCAATGACATTGTCTTCCTTGTTGTGCCTTGCATAAGCAATATTTCCAAAGGCAGCTAGGTGTTACAGTGGATAGGATAGTGACCCTGGAGTCAAGAAAAACTGAGTTCATATGTAGCCTCAGACACTTGATACTTTATAACTATGTGGCCTTGGGTGAGTCACTTAAACCCATTGCCTTGCAAAAATAAATAAACAAATGAATAAATGGAGCATCTCCAGATGGCAGATATTTTCACTGTTTCTCCCTCACAATTGGATTGTTGTCTCTTTTCCATCTTGGCTTCCTGACTTCTCTAGTTTCCTTCAAGTCTGAAACAAAATCCCACCTAATACAGGAAGTTTATACAAATCCAATCAATCAATCAACATTTATTAAATGCCTTCTTTGGGTCAAATACTAGTTGAGGAAATAAGTTGAGAAAGCTTTCGACAAAAGAAAGAACTTTAGTTGGGACTTCAAGGGAGCCAGGGAGGTCAGGGGAGCAGAAGAAGAGCATTCCCTCTTAATACAAATGAATTACCTTTAATAGTGTTGCTTACCTCCAATTGATTCTGGGTTATTTGCACCTAGATGTGAGTTCTTTGAGAGCAGGGACTCTCTTTTATCTTCCTTTATAACCCTATAATTAGCACAGTACCTGGACAATAAATGTTTATCAACTGACTGACTGAATAAATGTTTATCAACTGACTGACTTCTAAAGAAAATCATTGCAAAGATGCTAAAATAATGAAAGAAGGAAAACAGTGATTTGTAATACAATTAAGGTCTCAAATGCTTTCCTATAAGAGAAGAAAAGCAGCAGAAAAACAGCAAATAATATGGTTTAATTGGTATAAGGAAATTCCCTCTGCTAATGCAAATTACCACTTTCTTTGCAATTTATAGTCTCTCTCACACTGCAAGGTTAAACTACTTGTCCAGAGCTGAACAACCAAAATGGTTGAAAAACTGAATTTGAACCTGTATTCTTGATTTTGAAATAAGTTTTCTTTTCACCATACTATATCATAACTCTTTGATGCAAAAACTTTTATTTCCCATTTGACAGATTTTTTTTTTAATTTTCATTGCATTGATTTTTCTCATAAAGGACTTTTTATGACATCATGGCTATGCTATTTATAAGAGCAAAAAATAATCCAGGCCCATTGCACTGACCTATACTCAGCCATGGATGATATATTTTAGAAAATGATATTGAAGGGAAGGTCAAGCCCTCAGAGGATCACCCCTGGACCATGCCAGGAAGTAAAGACTTTGCTGTATGCCATTGGTCATGAAAGACTGGATGGGTGCCAATCATTTTGCTCCTAGCCTGAAAAATCAAAAAACATTCTGAAATTTTAATGGGGATGCAGTAAAAGAAGTTTCTTGTCCCATATGCCTAAGACAACAAGCATTTATTGAGTGCCTATTATGTGCCAGTACTGGGCTAAGAGCTAGACAGAATTTGATCATTAGTAAACCCAAAGGAGAGAAGACATATAAAAAATCAATATTAAGGAATAGCATTTTTCCTCTTCTCAAGGCAAAAGGCCAGGAATGCTGGCCAAAGGAATGGAATTCTAGACAATAATAAGGAAAATGGAAAACTGCAGGCATTTGGTTCCCTGTCAAGAGACAGGAAGTACCATGACCCAATGGTTTGGGCATATTATCTGTGATATTCACTCCTGGCTCACTGCATTCTGAGCACTGCACCATCTTTCCCCAGCTCCCTTGCCTGCCATCAGATGACTATTCTATAACCTACTGGAATGATAGTTGAAATTCTGGATGGGATCCCTATTTTGTGAGGGGGCTCCAGCCATCCTTCTCACTTCAATCCCACTGTGGACTCTATAACCTACCTCATCAACTACCTTATCCTTTCCCCACACAACCACATAGAATTTTACAATTCCCCTTTATGCTTTGTCTTCCTGAGGGTTGTGTTCTTTCCTTGTGGTTTGCTCATTACTTAACCCAGTGGCTGGCACAGACCAGTGTTTACTAAATGTACTATTATCTGTCTATCCATCTTTCTGTCATCTGTCTATCCATCTATCATCTATCTGTCTATCCAACTATGTGTCATCTGTTTGTCTAATCTTTCTTTCTATTTAGTCATATATCCTAGCAAGGGAGCCATGGATAGAGTGAAGTAAAGGTTAACATAACATCTCCCAGAGGTTTCTGTAAACTCATAGATTATGATAAAAAAAGTAGACAACCCTTTTCAACATTAGCATTCCCTTATGCTATTTCATAAAAACATATTAAGTTTTTAAAGTGTTTCACAGAAATTTTTTATTTCAATCTCTACAACAATTCTGGGACAGGTATTTTCTTTATAGACAAAAAGACCAAGTCTGAGATTGATTAAGTGACTGTTCCAGGGTCACACAGCTCATTTGAACCTAGGTAGCATTTTAAGCTAAATTTCCTGACCCTAAGCCTAGCTTTCAGTCCGCAGGGTCATCCTCAAAAGTGTAAAATTAGCAAAATTCTGGCTATCCAGATAACAAAGAGGAAAAAAATGATAAGAAAGATACACAAATCAGTTGCATAATTGAGTCATCGATTCCTTTTCGGGGTTCATAGGTTCACAAATGGTAGATTTAGAATTAGAAGAAAACTCAGAGACTATATAGTTCAGAATCCAATTTTGCAGATGGAAAAAATGAGGCCCAGTAAGAATTGGTTCTAAGGTACCAACATGGAGATAGGAAATATACTCCCCACCCCAGTGATTCCATTCCCTTGCCTTTTCTCAGGACCCCAAGATTTCACCAATAGGTCATTACTTTCTCATAGCCTATCTTTTCTATTTTCAACTTTACTGTGCCCCTACTACTTCTAGGGAATAGAAGATTTAGGCTTGGCATGCCTCAGAATGTTGATATAAATTCCTACCTCACCACCATCCCCCCATTGAATGTACACTAGTAAAAGAATTCTTGATCCATCTCAGACTTTACCTTAGGTAGCCCCTCAGCACCCAGGTGGATAGCCAGAGGAAAAGAAGAAGAGAAAATTCCTCCATTAATTGGAGAATTATAAGTTTTGAGCTGAAAGAGATACTAGAGACAACTAGTCCACCCTGTTTTCCAGATAAAGGAGCTGAGGCCCAGTGAGATGAAGTGACTTATCCAAAGTCACACAGGCAACAAGTGGCAAAAGTAAGGATAGAATCTAGGATCTTTGACTCCAAATCCAAAATCCTTTGTCCTAATCAAGTTACCAGAAACATACAAGAAGAGGGTTTCATTTTTCTGAGCAGGTGGCAAGTTGCTAATGCCTTTCTGTTCTTAAATTCAATCCTGGGATTAACTCGATCTGTGCCTTCTGCCCATGGTAACAGAGTTTCTGGGGAATTGAACATGTGGAAAGAGTACATGATTTTTTTCAGGTATCGAATGACTTGCCCATAATTTGGTGTTAGCCCCAGAGTGACCCCTCAGAGATCTGACTTTCCTAAACAGCTGTCTTTTTTCTAGGAGACTAAATGACTTCTTATTCCAAAATGAAAGGTCTAGATTTAAAGGGGGGATAGCTAGAAAAGGCAATGAAAATAACATTTAAGAATTTGGCAGCATTTGTGATGTTTTAAAGATTCCACAAATAGACACTCTCAAGAAGAGTTTCACCCAATCATCAAAGCAAGTTTGGTCCTGGATGGACATTGGGTTAAGTAAACAATGATAATCCATGCCAGGTGGCAGATTACAACTCTGGAAGGAAGCAAGAAAGCAAACACCTGCTTGTCATGGCCCTGTCCCAAAGGGAAGTGCTGAACCCTGGAGAGATTGATTGCATTCCAGGATTTGCAGAAGGAACAGAGACAATTGGTGTCCTTGTTAGACCCCCATATGAAGCACCACTGCAATGAGCATTTCACTCCACAAAGAGTTTTGAAATGAAAATGTCCATATATTACAGATCTTAATTTTTATCATTTATCTTTGTTAGGTCAAAGAACATGCAAGGGTTTCTTCAACTAGGTGGCACAGTGGCTATACCACTGGACTAGGAACAAGGAAGACCCAAGTTCAAATTTTGCCTCAGACACTAGCTGATTCTGGGCAAGACACTTAAATGTCTCAGTTTCACTTTTCACATCTGTAAAATGGGGGTTTATTTCACAAAATTGCTGTGGGGATTAATTCAGATGACATATATATATATATATGTGTGTGTGTGTGTATATATATATATATATATATATATATATATATATACAGCTTTTGAAAACCTTAAAGCACTTTATAAATGCTTATCATAATTACTATTATTAATAATTATTATCTAATTTCAAAATAAAATGAAGGATAATCAGACCAATTCTACCAACATGCCTTAGGGTGTCTGTTTTCCAACAGCCCCTCCAACACTGACTTTCCCTATATTCGCTCATTCAAGTTGCATGGAGTTTGGTATAATTCAAGTCATTTAAATTTGCATTTCTCTAATAGTAATATTTATGATCTGTAACATTTCCCCATATCTAATCTAGGTGTGCAAATCTTTCAAAAGCTACCTGTTCATATCTTTCATCACTTATCTATTGGAGAATAGTTTTTAGTTTTATATATTTATCATTTCTGATAGAATTCTCAAAGCCACAAGTCTATTGGTTGTAGATATTCATTCTTGCATCCTGTCTTTCCTGAGACAACAAAAAAGACAAATTTGATCTGTTATTCAGAGAAAATTTCTTTGTAAAGAGACCTGAAACAGCTACCTGGAGAATCTAATCTTCACTACCCTTCACTACCCCACTGTGAGGTAGATAGTACAATGGATGACTGAATATTATGGCATATGAATGTAATGGAACATTGTAAGAAATGTTCTGAAAGAAATGATGGAGAAAATAGTTTCAGAAACACCTGGGAAGATTTATATGAACTGTTGTAAAGGGAAGTAAGTAGAAGGGAAGAGAAGAACAATTTACAAAGTAACAGTAATCAATTGTGAAAGACTTTGTAACCTTGATCAAAACAATGACCTGATAACTTACCATATATATATATATATATATATATATATATATATATATATATATATATATATATATATATGTATATACATATATACATATATATATATATATATATATATTAAAGAAATACCAATGAAACCTAGAAAGGAGGACTCAGAATAAAAATTAAGGAAAGAGGTGGCATGGGTGCAACTAGCTGGAACAGTGGATAGAGCACCAGTCCTAGAGTTCAAATCCAACCTCAGACACTTAATTGCCTAGCTGTATGACCTTTGTTAAGTCACTTAACCCTATTGCCTTGCAAAAATAAAAAAAAATAGAGGTGGCTAAAAATAAATGTTTTATCCTTCATTTTGAGGAGGAAGGAATAGGGTATATAATGAGCTACTTATATATCAGCCGCATGATTTGGGGGAGCCTATATTCTTTTAGCATTTTATAACCCTGATCAAAACAATGACCTGATGAGTGAGCAGAACAAAGATACATATGTGTGTGTGTGTTTGTGTGTGTGTGTGTGTGTACACACATTTCTATTTCTTGGTTTTTGGTTGAGTGGAAACAATGCTGCAAAAGGAGGGAATCTAGAACTAAAAACTAAAATTGACTTTTTTTCAAAAATTACTAAACCCTTAAAATTAAAACAATTCCAAAGAACTCATGATGAAAAATACTATCCATTCTCAGATAGAGAACTTTTGCATATGGAATGCAAATTGAATCTTTTTTTTGTTTTGTTTTTTTAAAAACATATCTAATAAGGAAATCTAATGAAGGAGAATTTGAACTCAGGTCCTCCTGATTCCAGAACCAGGCTCTATTCACTTCACCACCTAGTTGCCTCTTCCTTTTTTGGAAGAGGTATGCACTTTTTTTGAATGACAAAGACAGCATGTTTGCAACTTCATCAATTCTAACATCTAGCTAAACAAATGGAATCTCCAGTTTATGAACAGTTGGTGGGGAAAAGATGGTCAGTTTGTGAGTTGGAAACATTCACATTTGACATAAGGATTACTACTAGCTCATCATTCTGATGGAGTAGCCATTTGTGCTGAATAAAAATGGATTGCAGTGGGGGGACAAGAGGAAGAGAGGGAAACGAATGAAACTAGAATTCAACTGGTCTCATAATCATTTGGAAAGAAATTTTCAGTCACTTGCACTATTTTAAATTAAACCTTTTTGGTGGAAAATGTTTCAAAAAAATAACAAGTACAAATGTGTATTCCTCAAAGACATTTTTCCCCTATAAGAGGAATATATATGTGTGTGTGTGTGTGTGTGTGTGTGTGTGTGTGTAGATATATATGTGGAGATATATATGTCTGCATTATATATATGAAGTATAGTTATGTATATGCAGATAGACATATAGATAATACATATTCATAAAGCCTTTGTATTTCTTGCCTTTACATTGAATGGAGAACATGAAGGTGAGAAAGAGAAGCTAGAAATAAAATAAAATAAAACTGACATTTTTTCAAAAAGTATTAGACCCTTAAAATTAAAACCCCCTCTCAACCCTTTTAATGTAGACTTGGGCAACAATAAAACCCATTCCCTTCATCTCCTCCATTCTTCTCCAAGTTTCAGACTTACATTTGTCAATTCCTGAATGAACAACTCAGAAAAGAACCATAATGCAATTGCAACCATACAAAGCTGTGGTGGCCAGCTAGACATTCTTTCTCTCTCGTCCCCTACACCCCAGCACTTCACCCAGGAATTATATTACAAGTACAAAAACTCTAAGAGGGATGGGAAGTCAGGGAAGCCTGGAAGGATTTGCATGAACTGATGCTGAATGAGATGAGCAGAATCAGAAGAACATTGTACACCCTAAGATCAACATGGGGGATGCTCAACCTTAATAGGCTTGCTCTTTCCATCAGTGTAATAATCAGGCAAAATTTGGGGGTATCTATGATAGAGAATACCATCTGTAACCAGAGAAAGAATTGTGGAGTTGAACAAATACCAAAGACTATTACCCTTAATTTTAAAAAAACATTATCTTATTATGTAATTTTGCTATCTTATACTTTATGTTTCTTCATTAAGGACATGATATCTCTCTCATCACATTCAACTGAGATCAATGTATACCATGGAAACAATGTAAACACTAACAGACTGCCTTCTGGGGGGGGGTAGGGAAGCAAGATTGGGGGAAAGATTGTAAAATTCAAAATAAATAAAAGCTTTCCTAAAAAAATAGGTTCCCCAAAATCACACAGATGATGTAGAAGTGGCTCATTATGTATCCTATTCCTTCTTCCTCAAAATGAAGGCCAAAACATTTATTTTAATGATCTCTTTCCTTAATCTTTATTCTGAGTGCTTTTTCTAGATTTCATTGATATTGCTTTATTAAAATGCCTTTTAAAAAAACTTATTTTTACATAGGATCCTCTTGGGACATGAAAATAAAGAATCACTAAATATCAAACTCAAATGGGACCTAAAAGGTCCCTTTTTAGAGGGGGTAAAATGAGGCCCCAAAACAAGAGACTTGCCCAGAGTCATGCAGTCATAAAAGGATAGGGTTGAGAACAGAACACAATTCTACAATGCATGCTTTTTCCTGGTAATTTTTTTTTTTGCAATGGAGAGGTGCTGACCTGTAATTTCATCAATGTAAGAAAATTTTAGGGTGAAAATTCCATTCTTTCATACAGATTCTGATCAGCAACTCATCTACAACTTATAGTCTTAGAAGAGGACTTTTTAATATGCATTTCTTTATCATCCCATCTTATTTTACACATTTAAAAACATTTCTCTGAAAAGGGGTCTGTAAACTTTAGCAGACTGAAAAATAACAAGAGAAAAATAAACCTGCAGAAAATATGGTGACAGAGGTTAGGAATCTGGCCCCAGGTGATCTGAAAATTGTTATCATACAAAGCATTGTATGAATATCCCAGAGGGAGGCAAGAGAGAGAACCCTTCTCTCAAAGGATGCTGCTTTTATATATAATATATTTTTTCACTTTGTGGTATCTCTTTATATAACTTTAAATAAAGACTACATGGCGGGGGGGAATGTTAATTCCTGTCTTTGAGAGTTGCTTGGGTATTGAGAGGTTAAATAACTGCTTATGTATGTCTAAGGTGGGACTTGAATCCAGGTCTCTATAATTCCAGAACTCTGCTGCCTGCATCATTTCCCACTTCCATCTTTTAATTCTTTGATGAGATCTTATTTGCCCTGACTCCATTTGACTATTTTTCCTTTTGCCAAAACCTTTCTATTTCTTTTCTCCCTTCCTCTGGCTGTCCTGTGCAAGAAGGTAGATAACCTATAGTTTTCATTGCTATACTAAGAAACCTCACCCCTTCCTGGCTTTTGTAGAGTCAGAGATACAGTGCCACCACTTTCCTGGCTCTGATTTCACCTCTTTATAAATTCTGTTCAAATAACCCTTTTCCTTAAGGGCAGCTGTGTCACCTGTTGGCTCCAACAGAGTCTAACCAGGCAGGTATATATGTGTGTAACATGAAGCAAAATTATGAAACTATGCCCCCCCAAAAGGCAATAGACCTGCCTCCTAAGATATGCAGTACCAACTTTGAAAAAGACAATTCAACCTATATGATCCCTTCCATCTCAGGAATTCTGGGATGCAGGCAATAAGCCAATCCTAGAGCACCAGATGAAGTCATTGCCCTGGTCTTTCTTTCAGGGTGAGGTAATGCAGTCTGGCTTCCATACCAAGGACAGGGTAAGAGTCTACAGTGAAAAGCTCTGGAGTCCCTTTCTTAGTTGATGCAGATATACAGAAGGAAAAAAAAATCACTGAATACTGACTTGGACATTTATCACAAAAAATACTTTGTAAGCCAGGCAATACTCTGCAAATGAGAACTATTGATTATTCATTTTAAAGGACAAGTCCATTTCAAATGTTCAGGGAAAGGAGAAATTACCAGAGAGACTCTGGTGATTTAGCAATGTATTCAGGCTGACTATTTAGAAGATCAAATAGAATTCTCTTTAGGAGAATTTTCTCAACATGTCTTCAGATGAAACTGCTCATGACTGAGATGAAGGCTCCAAACTGGACCTTCTGACCACTGTGGTCCTGTATACCAATGGACTCTCCTAGTTGCCTCTCTTCATTGGTGATTGTCTGCCCTGTGCTTTCTGGTTTCACTTGGCTAGGGTTTTATAGGCATGGCAGTAGCTAATGATGACAAAGGACCATACTCTCACTGAGGCTTGGGATCATTTGCCTTATTATTCTTTCATATTAAAAATCTCATAATCCTGTTTGCCCCAAACCCATCATTCCTTCTTTTCCCAGCACACACAGCTTCAAAAGTCTGCTTCCATTTTGAGTTCATGATTAAGATGCAATGCTTCTTCAGATGACTCATGGGTCATCATTCATCCTTTGCTAATAACATCCTTATCCTCTTACCATATAATCAAAGAAAACAGATTGCTTTCTGCATGGGGGACTCCAGCTCCATTGCCATGCCTCTTGGATTCCTGTCCTATCCTGGTTTTCTAATATTCTCAAATTTTTCTCCTCCCCTTACTCTATAATCCAACTCCCTCAGTCCACTTGCATTCTGTCAGGCAGGACATGCCACCTGCCATCTCTACCTCTTCCTGAGTTGTACCCAAGTCAACAAAGGCTTTTCTCCTTCCTGCTGCCACTAAGATTGCCTAGCTTCTTACAAGATTTAACTCCAATCCCGCCTTCTGCAGGAGGCTTTTCCTGGTCCTCCCACCTGCAAATGTTCCATCCTCTGAGACTGCCTTTGTGTATTCTGCATATATTTGGTGTTTGTCCAATGACTGACATATTCTCTCCCCCCACACCTACACTATAGCATATGAATCCTATAAGGGCATGGTGGTGTTTATTTTTGCCTTCCTTTGTATCTCCATGGTTTAACACAGTGCTGGTATATTAAAAGCGCTTAATAAATGCTCATTGCTTGACAGTAGGGTGAAGAATCCATCTTTAAAAGAAACCATCATAATAAACACCAAAGGAAAGTAGAACATCAAAACCAAAAAGTACCAAGGAGCAGACCAAATTGATGGAACGCATTGGGGCCTGGTCCAGGTCTCCCTCCAGGGGCTCACCCACCTGTCCATGCTGCTGCCTCCAGCCCCTGATGAATATGGTGGGGGCAGGTGTCTCCAGGAGCTGATGAAGAGCTGAAGCTGGCACACCTCAGCCGTTTGGACTCTGTCCTGACATGGTCCACAGGGAGCCCCAGGCCCCTGGAGTTCTCCTTGCCCTCTGCAGACTATCTTACATCCATCAAAGTTTCAGAACCAAGGAGAACTCCAGGCCAATGGGATTGTAACATGATGGTCAGAATGGCTGATCTCGCTGACACGCCTTCCTTGGAAACTGAAGTGCGAGGAGCTCCTCCGTTGCCTGGCTTTGACTCAAAGGGCCAAGCTGTTGGTGAGGAGCAACTTTTTTTTAAATTAGTTTTGAGTTAATAATGAGGATAACAACTTACTTTGTCAGTGGGCTTCCCTCACAACAACCCTGTGAGGTAGGTAATACAAGGATCAGTCAAGCTACTTTTACAGATGAGGAAAAATGAGGCTCCAATAGATCAATTGGCTTACCCATGGGCACATAGTTAGGAAATATATCAGAGGGGTAGGGGTAAGTGAAGGGAGATAGAAAGAAGAGAAGGAGAAGTGAAGGAGAGGGATAGTAAGGGAAAGATATTGGGGAAAGGAAGAGGAAGGAGAGGAGAGAGGAACAGGGAAGGAGAAAGAGAGAAGGAGCAGGAGGGGTGAGAGAGTTGGGAAGAAGGGAGAAAGAGAGAAAGTGCAGGGGAAAGAGGGAGGAGAGAGAGAGAGAGAGAGAGAGAGAGAGAGAGAGAGAGAGAGAGAGAGAGCACATTTATTAAGCGCTTACTAATAGCTGGAATTTGAGGCCAAATATTCCAGTCACAGAACCTGTAGTCTTTCCACTTTCCCACATTTCCTCTCCAATGAAATGAAATGATGTGAAGTGAAGGGAGGCAGTATGGTAAACCACATCGTCTCTGCAATGAGGTGAAGACAGTAGAACTAAGGTCTCCTTTCAATTCAATAAGCCTAGTGCCAGGGGATGCAAAGTCAAAAACAAGATTAGCCCCTGCCCTCAAGGAGCTTACATTCTATTAGAGGAAAGCAACAAGAACTCAGATGAGTAAATATAATATATTTATATACATACACAGAGTAAATAAAAGTTGATTTCAGGGATGAAGAAGGACTCTAAAAATCAAGAGAATAAGGAAAATGTGACTTTTGAATGGAGTTACAGATCCCAATAGACAGAGGTGAAAGGGGAAAACATTCCAAGAATAGAAGTCATGGCATAAGGAACAGCCTATGCAAAGGCCCAGAGGTAGTAGAAGGAATATCATCGTGGGATACAACAAGCAAGTCAGTTTAGCTAGAATACAGAGTGTACCAAGGGCAAATAATGGGAAATGGATCTAGATAGAAAATTTGTAAGGGAACTGAATGGCCAAAATAAATGAATTTGAATCTTATCTTTGAGGCAAAAGGAAAAAAAGGAAGCCTGCTGAACTAAGACATGGGAATGGTCAGAACTGGAGTTTAGGGATGCTAATGAGGCATCTATGTAGAGGATGGATTGGAGATACTGGACACAGAGACCCCAGTCAGGAGACTATGCCCATTGTCTAGGCAAAAGACCTGGGGGGAGTGAGTTAGGTGGGTATCCCTACAGCCCAAGTTCGAGATGTAGATCACAGGAGATGTTCATTGTTGCCTCCAGAACTCAATGTTGAGTTTCAGGCAACATTCTAGACCAATGTTTGCATGGATAAGCTCTCTTGGAAACCCTAAAATAATATACAAATAGAAGGTACCAGCTGTATGACTAGAGGTCAGTGAGCTTCCTTCCTAGGAGGAAAGATAACATAGTCCTACCACACAGATAAATAGGAGTGGTTGCCCCCCCAAGTTAATTTAAAAAAAAAATCCTTGGGATGAGGCCCAGATACAACAGAGACAAGCAGGGTGGTATGGGTTGAGTTAAATCTGATTTACACTTTTCAAAAGTTAGATATCACAGTCTCACAGCTTCATTTATATTCCTTTTTCTCTTCAACATATACTGAAATGTTTGTACTTGAAGATAATTGTCAAATTTATAATTTTCAAAAGATTTGTTAAAAGAAAGGAAAAGAGCAGATTGAATTATTGCTAAAACTTCTCATTCCTTTTTCTTTATAAGGACATTCCTTACAATAATCTAAATACTGATAGCAAGTGGCACCAAACCCATTTTACAGATGAAACTACCAAGAGAAGAATGTGGGGGTGCCTAGGTGGTGCAGAGGATAGAGCACTGGCCCTGGAGTCAGGAGTACCTGAGTTCAAATCCAGATATATATGGATGTGTGTGAACACAGAGAGATGATAAATACAGAGATAAAGATGGATACAGATCATAGAGTATCTATTAATGTATACATTTTTAAGCACTGAGTGGGGATATGGAAATGGTAAGGTAAAAGCAAGGAAATTACTCCTGGATTGTAGGGTCTTTGAAAGCAGTGCTCTATTCATCTTTACAGCATTTTTTTGTCCTTCATTCTCAAAGCAAATCTTGCAAGTGAACTGGATTAAAGTGAACCAGGGCTCTGCAAAATCACAAGCCTGGTCCTCTCCTCTGCAACCAGAAACAAGATATGAACCCAAACAACTGGAGAAGACCCCATCATTAATTGACATGATCAGGGTAAAACCTCTTCCAAAAATCAAAAGTGAGAAGGAAGGAATTGATTTAACCCTCCAAAGGATACTATATTAGCTTCATGAATAGTTACCAAAATTAAAGAGAATTATGTTGATATAAGTGGGAAGAAATTGGTATGAAGTAAGACACTTTGAGATTAATCCTGGGATCTACTATCTAGCTTTAGGACATTTCTCCTTCCTCTACCCCACTGGTCTCTCTCAAATGTTAGGGGAAGGAAAAATGGACTTGATGATCACTAAGAACCCCACTACCTGAAAATCTCATGATCATGGGACCTCTGATGTCAGGGTACAGAAATCACTAGAGATGGTGAATCAAGGATGTCAACAAGATAAAACCCAAAAGACTGGTCCTCAAAGAGAGAGGAATAATGGCAGCCTGGTGAATGATGTCATCAATTTTTTAAATTTCCTCCCTCCCCAGAGATCACTTTGAGCAATCATTCTATTAATGAATTACCCAAAGGAAGAGAACCTTCAAATATCATTGGTTCTATATATGGTCTCCACAATGTGAAAATGGATTATCCATCCCCTTGACCATATTTGATGGAGGCCCCCATATTTGTTTTTAAATATGGAAGACACTATGCATTAACCCAGTACTTATGGTTCTCCTCTCACCACCAAATGAAAAAAATTTCCAAAGGTTTAAAATTAAATGTATCAGGTTCTTAGAAACACGAAAACTCAGATAGTATAGAGAAGATTCCAGAGGGCTTTCAAATAGGACCCATTCAAAAGAACCTATTATGGATCAAGCTGTGAGGATACCACAGAGAGTTTATATTCTACCTGTTCCTTGCACAATAAACACTGGGTCGGTGGAGAGAACACTAGAGTTAGGAATATTTGAGTTCAAATCTTACCTCAGACATTTACTAGCCTGGTCACCCTGGTCAAACTACTTAACCCAGTTTACCTTAGTTTTCTCATTTATATGAGTTAGAGAAGGAAATGGCAGCATCTTTGCCTCAAAACCCCATGAAGAAACTCCATTTCATGAAGAGTCAGACATGACAGAAAAATAAATGAACAACAACAAAATATAGTGAAAGGAAAATTAAAGATAGAGAAAACACAAATAATGAGTCATCTAAGACTGCTTTTGCAAGAGAAGAAGGAATCTGTGCCTAGAAGGAAGACAGGAAAACTGAGATTGAGAGGAGAGAGTGACTTGTCCAAGATCACAGTGCATTAGTGACTAGTCGGTCAAAGATCTGCCTTCCCAACTGTAAGATCCTGTGGCTCTTCAATTCATCATACATAGCCTGCCTTTCTTCTCAGGCTCCACCATCTTTCCTGAGACTTATTTTAACTTTGGGTTCAGTTTAGCTTATGATGTGCTTCCAAATGATCATAATTCAACATGACTGTTCCTCCAGTTTTTATTTCCCAAACTGTGCCTCTCTGTTCTTTCATTAAAAGGTACACTCTAATTATATTTTTTTCTACTGAATCATCACCAATTGGCTTGAAAAGTCTTTTTGCTGTTTTTTTAAGATGGAAAAGAACTGGAAGCTGAGAGTGACTGTCAATTGGGAAATGACTGAACAACTTGTGATATCTGTGATTGTTAGGGAATATTACTTTGCTTTAAAAAAAATGAAGAGAACAGTTTCAGAGAAACCAAGGAGGACTGGTATGAACTGATGTAGAAGTGGACAGATGTGAGAACAACTTACAAAATTAGAATGACTCTGTAAAGAAAGACAACTTTGAAAGACTTTTGAAGACCAACCAGAATAATAATCAAATGTAATCCCAGAAGACTCCTGAGAAAACATGCTATCACCTCCTGACAGAGAGGTGTTCGACTCATTACAGACTGAAACACAGCTTTCTGGACATGTCCAATGCATGAATAGGTTTTGCTTGATTGTATGTTTGTTACAAACATTTTGTTTTTCTTTTAGTTTTCCAATTGAGAGACAGGGAAGTGAGTGAGTGAGAGAGAGAGAGAGAGAGAGCGAGAGAGAGAGAGAGCACAGATTTTCACTATTTGAAAAAATAAAGTTTATTTTTTTCAAAAATATCTTTGTTCATGCTGCATTCAGACCCCAGGTCTCTTTTTTTAGATTTTTAGGTGTTTATTAACTGTTATCCCTCAGCCCATCTTCTTTTTTGTTTTTTTTTTTTAGGTTTTTGCTAGGCAAGGGGGTTAAGTGGCTTGCCCAAGGCCACACAGCTAGATAATTATTCAGTGTCTGAGGCTGGATTTGAACTCAGGTACTCCTGACTCCAGGGCCAGTGCTCTAGCCACTATGCCACCTAGCCCCCCATCTTTTTTTTAGAAAAGTTTTATTTATTTTGAGTTTTACAATTTTTCCTCCAATCTTGCTTCCCTTCCCCCACCCCACAGAAGGCAGTCTGTTAGTCTTTACATCGTTCCCATAGTATTCATTGATCTAAGTTGAATGTGAGGAGAGAGAAATCACATCCTTAAGGAAGAAACATGTAGTATGAGATAGAGCAGAAAGCCATCTGTATCCTGAGAAATAATTGTGGAGTTTGATCACAGATGCCAGGTCTTCATGGTCCTTTCTTTACATAATTTTGAACTATTTTATCTTCAATCCTGAAGTCTTCTCTCCTTGCAGACTAGCCTACTCTGCTATAAACAATCATCCTCATAACTCATAGTTGTTCCAATTCTCTTATTCCTTGTGGTCCCTTTAATATTTTTTAAACCATCCCCTTCCTCTGATATATGAGCTGTATAAGTGTGGAAGTTATTGTGAAAGCTACAATTCCCAGTTGGATCTCTTCTGTTACAATCCAAACCTGCCAGTTTAGTGATTCTCTATCATGCCACACCAAGGAACACTGTGATCTAAGAAAGATCCCAGTTGTAGATGAGCTTAAGGCCAATATAGATAGGCAGCGTGTGTGAGCAATAAATCAATCAACAAAACTTGATTCAGCACCTGCTGACTGCCAGTCACTTGGGTTACAAAGATAAAACAATTGCTCCATTGAAGAAATTACATTCAATTTGGAAAGGCAATGTCTCTCTTTTAGAGGCAGGTGGAATAGTGGATAGAGTAAAAAACATGTGGTAATGAGAATCTGGGTTCAGATTTGAGATACTTATTGGCCATGTGAGCCTCAGCACTTGCTGATAATATAAATGGTTTCCTAAAACTCTCCGCTTATTCTATTAAACTTGCTATAAACTTAAACTGTTTCAACTGTGAAATGATGAGTTTGGATTCAATGAACTTGAAGGTCTCTGACCTCTAAATCTGTGCTTCCTCTATGTATGTATATTATAAAAATACATGCCTATGTGTACATGTCTGTAGCTTGTGCTTAGGGGTCTAGTCTCATATTGCTTCCAACCTTGTCCTTAATTGTGCCTCCTCTCTTGATCAGTCATAGAAGATATTTCATTTTCACTCTGGGCTGACTTTTCTCTCCTGTCTGCTGCTGCTCTGAGTGGAAGGCTACTTTAACTTTCAAGGTTCTAGGGACAATACTGATGGCTCTTCCTACTAATACTGTATGTAGCTCATGAGCCCCCATCAGTGTATTCCCACTGAAAAAAAGTCATTTAAAGTATCTCCATTAAACCTTAAGTAAAACATTTATCATATGTCTAAGCAAGTCTGAGAATTATATAACATTGTTCCCAAAAACCTGGCACAAGCTCTCCCACAATCTCACAAAGTTTATGGGAGGAGAAGTAAGCAAAAACCACTGAGGTCAAGGGGCACAAATGTGAGAAACATAATTGGCCAGGAAAACTCAGAGAACAGGAACTTCAGAATATGATGCCCACTCCCTTTACTATGTGTTTTTCTTCCAAAGTCCATTGATGAATCTCTGTTGGACAAGTACTGGTTCCTCACAAGATCCTACCTGATGGTTCCATAAACTGGATTGCTAACTGCTCTTAATTTTATTCACTAGGTTCTACATTTCCTAAGCTTAACTCCTTCCTATCCTTCAGTAACAAATATAACCTTTAGTCCTTGAGGCTCAGTTAATGTCCCCAGATGAGATACTGTTCTGCCTTTTGAGAAAGGGCATAAATCTTTAGTTTAAGATTGGAAGAAGCCTCTCCAGTTCAGTTCTCACAGATGGATTCTAAAGGGGTGCCTCCTAGGTGCCAGGTACATTGCAGGAAAATATCTTTATCTTCTTATTCTCTATAAGCCCACTGCAGAGGGCAATGCAAAGAAAATGAAGTCTTCACTGACCATTTTTACCCAGCAAGAGGCGATGGTACAGAAATATAATCCCACTTTCACTCATTTGAAAAATTTATTTTTCACCTCTCCAACAGTGCCTAGTTCATAAATGGATCTTTACTTTGAGAAACAGCACTCCAACTTATGATATATAACCAGAATCTCATCTCTGCTGGCTGAATCATGATGAGGCAGAGTACATTTCTCTAATAATCATAAAATAATCTTGTGATTCATTAACTCCAAAGTTCTCCAGTCTCTCATCTGCAAATGAAACAGAGAGCACTGAGCTATAATTTGTCTTTCATTGACTACAAAGATCTGTTTTTACCCCCTTTCAATCTTCAAAATTGCAAACACAATTATAAACAAAATGTAAAAATTATAATTCAAAAATATCCCCTCTTATTTTACTATAACTAAGTATATTTCTATGTGGATATGTGACTATAGATGTACATGTATATATGTAGATAGACATATATATATATGCACAAACTTTTTTTATGATTTCTCTCTCATCACATTCAACTTAGATCAATGTATACCATGGAAACAATGGAAAGACTAACAGACTGCCTTCTGTGAAGGATGAGCGGAGGGAAGAAAGATGAGGGGGAAAATAAAATTCAAAAATAAATTCAAAATAAATAAAATCTTTCTAAAAACAAAAAAGTCAAAAAAAGGCATTGGTGTTTACTTCTGAAGGAAAAAAGGGAGACAATAAAATTAACTGATCAGGGAAATGGCACAGCCAGACCTCTGATTCAAAATTATTCCTCTTTACCAAATGGATGGAGGATATGTTGGAGTGAGACTAGTCCAGGTTTCAAACATTGACAAGTGTACAGAGAAAGGGAATGAAAATGGATCAGCCATGCAGTTAGTATAGGGTAGACAAAATCAATAGCCCAATGACCCCATTTATAGCCATGAACTAGTAGAAAGGAAATAGAGAACTCCAGTACTTTATGCAGATCCTTTATTACCTTCTGTCAGAAAGAAATCAAAAAGAATTATACAAGGAAGGATAGAAGACGTGTGATCTGCACCCACTAATGGCATGCCCAGGCCCAGATAAGCCTTGGCCATCTTTGTATTCACAGCACAGATTCATGTCATATGACTAGTCCATCTTCTTTTTTTTTCAAACATACAATTTCCCTGATAACATCCTTAATTTAGGATTGTGAATACAGTGATTTCCCTGCCTTAAATTATTCAGGAAATGTGAGACAAGGAAGAAAATGATCTCCAAATAAATGCAAAAGAGCAGAACTAAGGAAGTCCACTTTGAAAAGTCACAGAATACTTGGGTCAACAGGTTAGATGTTCCCAGGAAGGGGAAGGTCCTTCAAATTTTTTAAAAGAAGTTTGGTAGGAGAAATGTAGGCCAGAATCCACTGAAAACTAATTCATTGTTAATCTCTGTCCTCTTCTCACCCCCACTCCCCACCCACCAGGTAGGGAGACAGCAGGGAGAGAGAGAGGAGTTACCATCTTCAGGTAGAATAAGAGGATAATCTGAGCAGAAACTATAACTTTTGAGTCCTGAATCCATAGGAAAAATGTGAGGCCAAAATGACCCAGGCTGTGGAGTGGAAGACAACATGAATTCCCTAGGGCTTTGCTGACCTCCAGTGTGAGGGAGCCCAGTGAGTCCTGGGCTAAGGCAACTTATGCCACTGGACAGAACCAAAGGGTGTTTATGTCTAAGACCATATGGAATAGCTATTGAAGACCCAGGTCTCGGGGGGATTACTACAGTCAGTCATGCTTGAAAGGTAGATTTGTGTCCAGAGCATTTGGGGCCTGCAGTGACCTTCGCCCCTAGGGCAATAATTCTGACCCTCTAATGGACCTAAAGGAAGCTGGGTGACGTCCACAGGCGCCAGCTCATTCAACAGCCACCAAAAGATGGGTGTGGAATGTAGAACAGCCATCCAAAGAGCAGTGACCAATGGTGATTGATTATCCAGAGACAAGGATTAATTTAGCCCAAGCATCATGCCCAGACTGCATTGACTTTCTAACACTACAGAGGAAACTCCTCACTATAGAACATCAGTGGCTACATACAACATTCATGTAGACAACCGAATTTCTATCACAGCACATGAATGCATGTCCATGGGAATACTAAACTGGATAATTCATTGGGCCCTGAATATACTGTTCAAGCTCCCTATTCCATCAGTCTCCTCAATTAGTTACTTGTATGACCTTGGGCAAATCATTGAACATCTTAGAACCTCAATGCCCTCATGTATGTATATTGGACTACAAGGTCTGAATTTTTCTCTCCCTTTAAGTCTAGCATTCTATGATTCCTCTGCTCACACTGTTCCTTATACTTATCTACTACCTTCTCCTTTTCATCAACCATACAGAAGGTATTGTGCCACTTACTGATGATACAAGGTCAAAACTAAACATAGTTATCTGTAAAATGAAGGACTTGGAATCAATAACTTCTAAGGCCTCTTCTAATTCTAAATTGAATTCAACAATCCTGCCCTCAGGGAGTTGATTTTGACCAGAAGGAGCTGTCATCTTGATGAGCTATATGTTGAAGACATAAAATCTTTCACACAAAAATTAGTCAAAGTCAATTTGTGAAGAGATAGTGGGGTGAGGAAATGCCTCATCATCTGAGCTAAAACAGGAAGGAAGAAGCAAAGAGCTTCTAATAGCCCAGAGAGGAAGGAGGGCATGAAGTGCAATCTATATAGGCCTCAAACTGGCAAAAGTAATACCAAGAGACTGAACTTTAGTCCATCCTCAAATATCCAACTCAAATGCTGCCATGTCTAGGAACCTTCCTTGATTTCTTCTCCCCACAGTTAATGATAGTCTTCCTCATCAGATGCTTCACAATCTATGCTGTCCTGTTTCTCCGCAATGCAATTATTATGTAAGGTTATGTATTGAGTTTTCCAGTGCCTTTGTCTAAAACAGAAAAAGAATCCAGAGGCAAAGGACTAAGGTATGTTTCATGAAAACACATGTAGCTCACTACTGGGAAAAGACGCAAGGTCTCTCTTTTTTTACAACAGTCTTTCACTGTCCATCACTAAAGGACTAAAACAGCAACTTTACTCTCACATGTGGTTCCAAGAAGCTACAATATGCACAGTGGTTAGACCCCAGAAAAACCAACTCAGCAGACTAAACCAGGTTGAGAGTAATCAACAGGCCTCAAACCTCTCAGCGAGTTAGGGGGATGTCTACTTCAAACATCCCTAACAGATATAAGTAGATGAGAGTAATATATTCCTACAGCCAAGAAGGCAGCTGAAGCTGGTGGTATGAAGTGTTTGGTCAAACACCAAAGATGCCAGAGTCATCCATTGTATCCTTGTCCATGCCAGTTGTCTTGATTTTTGGTCTTGCCACTGGACTTTGAAGACCCCAGAAGAAAGACTGTTGTTGATGACTTTGTGAAACTCTGCCTCCTTTTAATCCAATTCAGGATCCAGCAATTCAATGCAGGAGTCACAACATTCCCCTGTTTTGTCATTGGTCCTCTTCAAAAATGAAGGAGCCTGTGGAAAGAGCACTGACTGGAGAGTCTGGAGGACCTGAGTTCAAATCCAACCTCAGACACTTAATACTTAGCTCTGTGATTTTGGGAAAATCATTTAACCTTATTGCCTTTCAAAAAAATGAAGGAGGATCAACAACCAAATCAAGAGTGAGCAGCTAAAGAGAAACATGTCTGAGGCTTTGGTCTAGTCCCTTTTGGAAAGTGTTCAACTTCAAGTTATGTAGTCAGTCCAAAAGGCTTCTTAGCAAAACAGAACCAGTTACAGAATATCAAAGCAGGCATTCCCCATCACCTGCCATAATGACTTGACTGGATAATGGTTCTTCCAGTCTCTCCCATCAACAAAACATGTTCTTGCACTCTTAAAACATGTCACTCTATTATGATATTATAGTGGATTTGAGTAAAAAGGCTCAGGTATGGGAAGATGGGGAAAGAAGTAGTCTTTTCTCAGATCTTCGCTCAGCTCAGCTGTTCAGCTCTAAGATGACTAAAGAGCTAACAAGCTCCCTACATATCATCCTTCTAGGCTACTGACTCACTCCTCATCTTTGCTTCTCAGGGTTCAATGGCATGCCATGCTTGCTCCAACCTCTCTGCTTCCAGGCTTCTGGTGCCCACACAATTCCTTCCTTCTATACAAATTCCTTAGTCCATGACTAAATCTATCATACAATAGCTTTGATTGATTTAAGGCATATCATCCTGCTCACAGTAGTTCTGATTGATTCATTCAATCAAAAAATGTTCTTACCTAACAAAGGTAATTATATTTAAATATGTGGGATAATCAGTGGACTCCAAAGCTTACATTCTCCTTTCACTCCAGTTTGAATATTTTCATCCTCATTCAAATCTGCTGAATTGTGTTTAGTGAAATCCAGAATTCTATCTCTTAGTTAGCTCCTTAATAGCTTGGAGGGTTGTGGACTACCCCCTTTTTAATAATTTCCTCAATGTCTTGTACTAAATAGTCTTGGGGAAAGTCTATGTGGTATAGTTTTTAAACAACTCCAGAAGATTTAATGGGGGGACCTCTGCCCTCTGATCCTGAAATTAATTTGTCATTTCCAGAGCTGGGAGGAAAAATAACTACAAAGGTCACTAAAGAGTTAGGCCACCCACTCTCCCCTACATTTCCAAGGCACCAATGCAAGCCTTGCAAGAAGGAATAATACATTTATGTGACAATATTGTAGGTTATACAAAATAGCCAGATTGATTTGTTAATGACAAACTAATCATATGTAACCATCCATCCAGTATATACTTGCTTCTCTCCTCTAATTGGAGGAATGGAGTATAGAGCAAGGAACTACTTCCAACGTTTCCTTAATAGACTTTTCCGGCTAACTTCATTTCCCATTAGTTGCTGTGCCAAGTACCCTCTAACAGCCCCTCCCCTCTTCAGCTCCCTTTTGGGTACAGTCTTCTTCCATTCCATTACAAGCTCTTTCCAGGAGAGATGATGTTTTCCTTAATTGCACAATGTAACCCAACACCATGACTGACACATAGTAGGCACTTTATAAATGATTTCTGACTGATAATATATGCATGAGAATAGTACAAAGCAAGTCAATGCAAGAGAATCATAATAATAAAACAGAGGCAGGGAGCAGTTCATATATGTATCAATGAACATGACGTTTATACTTTGCATGGTGAAGCAATGGTATTAGTATCTGGAGCACTTTCTCCTGCTTTACTTGAAATGATACATTAGTCTTATCAGTAGTTGGATAGTCCATGCTCTGCGAGTTGATGATCTCTCTGGCCCTATTCCATTGTAAGTTGATGGTACTGGCTGATCATAATTGTTATCAGAACAACAGCCCTGCTTTGCAAATCCAGAATTTTTAAAGGATCCCATATGGTTAACAGTTACTAATTCTTAAAGAACAATATGCAAAGTATTCCTCATTTGAAACAATATATTCCAGATATCCTGTCTTAGACAGATAGACTTTGCATGAGGCATATAGTCACTTTTGCTTATAGTCACTATGATAAAGGATCATCACTTTCAACTTGTACACAAGAAAGTTCAACTAACTCACCCATTGGCAATAAATGATTGCAGTGGGTCATCTTTTCCAGGCTGCCATCAGCCTCTGTTGCTTTTATCAACATGCAAGTTGCACAATATCTCCCCTGCTAAGTATGAAATGACTTGCCCTTGATCTGCTATCTTACATGTCCCATGAAAGCCAAGATTTCTCACAAGACAGCCATCATCCAGTTTAAGGTCTTTATGATGAATTCAAACATCAAGATGTCCTTTTTTTCTTTCAATGTTCTTCTGTCCTGAGATTATAGCTAGATGGCAAATTTCTATTCACCTCTCTCTCAGCTGAGAGATATATTAGCTATGGTTCCTTGTTGGCCTGGGCATATCAGAATTAGTGTATCCATTGCCTTGTTGCCACCAACAACTCCTTAGGGGATTCTAAAATTACTTCAACATGTCCCAAGTATAGTTTGTTTTGTTTTTTTCCCCTTGGTTCTCAAAAACTCAGTCTCTTAAGAGGTTATACAAAGTGTTTTCTTCAAATGATACCTTCCATGTTCAGAGACCCTACAACAGAATCAGGATGTTTCATGCCCAAATATCTAGGGGTTGGCAAGCCAGTGACAGTATTCTTGGTACTGTTGTATGTATTAGGGTGCAGCTGGAATATCCAGTTTATAAGTGCCCATATGTGATTCTTCTTCATGGCAAGCAATGCCAACATTTCTTTCAGCAAAGTACTGTCTTTTGGGGATTTTAAATTGTCTTAAGAAACTAATGAGATAAGTAAGGCTCTGCACAATAAAGAGAATGAACATTCCAGGCAGCTTCTCTGAAAGAAGAAGAAAAATAGGGGTTGTTCAGAGCCTTCCCCAGAAAACCGGGTACTTGCCAAATCTCTGCCTTGGTCTGCATAGATCGTGGAAGGGAGTCCATATATACTGAGAAATATTTTCCCAAAATATTGAAAGCAACCAAAGAAACCTTATTATACCTGCTTGAAGGTGACTGTCAATCAATTTTGAAGTTGTGATGATCTACCAATAGTATGTGATCTATTACTGCCATCTGCTTTCAGAGATTTAAAAGTCAATATAGCCAAGTTCAAAATGTTTGATGGTATTTATATTCTCCAAATATGCAATTTTTATCTGCACACACACACACACACTGGGCATGTCTCACACTCCTTGGCGATGTTTGTGGTCATCTTGAGTCAGTAAAATCTATTTCTTTATCAGCACTGATCCATAGATAGTCTTTTAATATCTAAATGACCACCCATTTCAGTGCAAAGAACTCCATCTTGTAAATAGAGTAACAGGTGCCACTGTCTCATGTGATTTAGGCTTCTGGCAAATACAACTAGTTTCACAAGACCTCCACTATTTAGTTTAGAGTTGTTCCCAATTCCTTCACATCTGTATACAAGACCAAAAGCTGGTTTGGGCCAACTTAGGTCATCATACATGCCTGTGTGAATCAGTGGATCCAATCTTTGAAAACTTGATGTCTATCTTTCCTTCTGCCTCCAAAAGGTTTTTTGATTTTAAGACAATTTAGCATTTCTTGTCTATATTCTTCTTTGCTTCATCCATCATTAAGTTGGGTTATTCAGTGACTTAGCAATAGGGTACACAGTTTTAAACAATCTTGGGATAATATGACAAATCCTAGAAAAGTCCTTAGGTCTTGATGGTTCTCTGAACATGACCAAGACACAAGTGTCTACCCTCCTTGAATCAGTGTTCACACATTATTAAGATGCAATGAGGCTCTACAGAACTGGAACTCGTCAAGGAAAAACTTTCTCCCATTTTTCTTAAAATAATCAGACACTCCTCATGCTCTTCCAAGGACTTCCCAAAGACATTGCTGCTACTATGATATACAAACACTTGCATGTAGTTTATGACTCCAACTACTTTCTCCATGAGTCTTTATAAAGTAACAGTACCCCTTAGATGCCCTTGGAAATGTACTTGAACTGGCAATGCCTACCTGATGATAGCAGTGTTCTCTCTGTCTTCTTCCACCATTAGAATCTAAGAGTAGTCACTACCAGATTATGGAAAACCATTGACTGACTAACAGATGACCCAGGGCCTCTTGAAATCTAGACATGGTGTACTGCTCTACTTTGGTCTTCTTGTCCAATTGTAGACAACACATTTATGTGCTTTTCCTTTATTTATTGATACCACCATAACACCTACAAATATGAATTATTGGAAACAGATCAATATATTCTTAAGATGTCTCAGAGATCATACATCTCTCTCTCTCTCTCTCTCTCTCTCTCTCTCTCTCTCTCACACACACACACACACACACACACACACACACACACACAATTTTCTAGCTCCTTGTAAAAGTGGTTGGGAGCCAGTAAAGAGAATCTATTGAGTCACTCTTTGGTCACATCCCACTCATGCATCAAGAAGACATTTGTTCTCTAGGTAAGTTTCTGTCTCATCCACTCTTTCCACTGTTCTGGTACCAAGGAATTCCCCAATTCAAATTTCTTTACACCTACTTCAACAAAGGCCAGAATTATAAAGTTACCATGGTGATAACAACCTGACTTAAGTCTCCTAAATGGTTCTGCCTACTCTGTAGGGATGGTCAGACTATACAGGTATCCATATCCAGCTTATTGCTTGTAGTATAATGTTATGAACCTAAAATGATCATAAAGATTCTAGATTGACCTGGGTATCACAAGCCCATAATGTCCATAGCCTTGTTGCCATTAGCAATATCTTTAGGGAATTATACAATTAATTCAACAATGAATAGTTTTTTCACTTGAACCTCCAAAGCTCAAACCTACAAGAGGTTTTATGGATGGTTGTTCAAATGTTTCTTAAAGAATCACTGGAACACAATAGTCACTCTATAGGATAACAGTACAGTCTTCATTCTCATTTTTGCTATCACATTTATACAAGGTCCAATGATTCATGGTAGGAAAAATCCAATAAGAGAGGCTAACAACACCATTATTGTTGAGGCTAACAACATCATGATTGTTCTTTGTAGAGATCAGAGTAATCACCCTCACTCTTCATATCCTTTTCCTGAAACTAGTTCTGTAGCCCTCAACTTCTGTCCCACCATAGTTATATTCTCTTCTCATATGCTTATACAGGATCATATCCTCTACAACTGTAACAGAAGGAACAGCTAATGGTGTCGCTCATGTATCACAACAGCCTTGCCTTGCCTTGCCTCCCTTTCTTTGTCTTGCTATTTTTCTAAGTGGCACAAATTTGATACCAGACCATCTATCCCAATAGTTTCTGTGAGTTTCTTCAATTTTAATTAGCACCTAGAGGGCTGTTCTCCTATATAGTTTCTTGGAATAATGAATGGGTAAATGTCCTCAAAGTGGTTGGAGTCTAATAACTTGTCATGAGATATTTCTTGACTTTATCCAAATGACTTTAATTAATCCAGTGGATTATCATAAATTAATATTTAGTCTCAAGGTCTTTTCAGTTCAAGTCAGATCTAAAGTCCTAGAATTACTCAGGTCATTCTTGTCATGTTTATATCATCCTTGTCATGTTCATGTCATCCTTGTCAAGCTTTTATTCTCTTCTGGAGAAGTGGTTTCCACACATGATAGCAATTAGGATGATAATTAACTTCAAAAGAACTGTTTCCCCAAAACATTACTATAGCTGCCATTTGGCCAGGGCAATAGTATAGCAATCTAACTTTATGCATGACTGTAAGACTATAAGTGCAAGGCTCCATTTCCTTATACCCAAAGTGCTCAGAGGTAGAGCCTTTAAGTCAGCAATCCTGTCATTGTTGGAAGGTCTGGCAATATTATAACAGATTTCTGTGGCACTCTCAGGCCAGTTCTCTATATAAAGCCTTCCTCAGGATTAGGGATATCTTCTGAAAATGTTAGTAGACTGGCTTTATCTTTTCTGTCTGTAACAATCTCTATAGTTTATACTATTCCCACTGGAAGTTTCTCTGTGTCTTTCAAAATACATAGTCACAGTCTGATGCCCTGATGAAGTGCTTCTGTCCACAATATGGAACCATCTTTGCTTCTTCCAAGTGACATGCTATGATTTCAGGAAGGAAAAGTTGCCTTCCATGGACATCTAGCAGGTGGTAGAAAAAACACCCTTGGTCTGTACTCTACAGAGTATAGACATCACACCATTCAAGCATGTTTCTAATAAGAAATATCCTTTTGTTAGTGCAGGTGAGACCCTAAACTTCTTTTCAAACCCAAGATTCAACTGGATATTGAGGTATCTTTCCATTCAGTAATGTTACAAATATATAACTCTTCCCCCTCAAATGAAGACATGTAGACCATCTGATTTCAGGTATTCTTGAAGTTTGGATAGCTGATCCCCCAGAGGATAACCTGGGTATATATTGCTGCTCTTGGTCCTATAGTACCCCTACAGTTCCCTAATTTACTGACTCTGCTTTTTTGTAAAATTGTTTATTGCATTTCTTTTTTTTTTTGCATTTCTTTATTCAATATAACTTCCCTTCCATGTATTAGGAACCTCTTATGAATATAATTCTCCACAAATTAGCTACATTTTTGAAATACAATTTTTATATCTTAACATGATGTTGTTTCATAATGGCAAAATTTTAGCCAACCACCCAAAAGCAATACAATAATTAGTCAGAAAATGGAGCAATTCTAAAAACACAGATTAGAAATAGTAAAAACAGGGTCAGCCAGTTGCTAGCAAATTATGGCAATTATATCACCATTAGTGTTTTCTTAAACATCAATCAAAAATAAAATTCTTATAATAAAAATGTTAAAAATATAATGCCTGAAAAATAATGCAAGAATTTTTGCTTGATTAATAGGTAAACAAAACAAATAAAAATGAAACTATTAAAAATGTAGTGATGGTATCTAAACTCTCAGAGGGGGGAAAATATCCTAGATGAGATTCCTAATTTGCAACACCTTTACCACATTTAACTTATTTTGAATGAAGATGGCCATATAATGCCCCTTGAGGTGCACATAATTCTTTCCTCTTCAGTTTTAGGGAGTTTCCTCTTGGATGAAAAGTTATGAGTCCAGTCACAAAGAAAATGAGTCTCCAGTGAGGAAATCCCTAACATTTAGGCTATGTCTAATTCATCTCTAGCCTCCTTGTGGTTGAGGCAAACTTTAGTTTACTAGAAATGTCTTGGTAACAAAAAATCTGGTTATATTATAGTCCATGAATATGTAGGCATTGAGAGGGAAAAAATGAAGAAAGAGCCAACCTTTGCTCAGGATTTCTCTCATCCTAAATCTGCTCTGAGAAGCCTGTAAAGTCAATTACCCTCCCCAATATTCCCATTCTTTCCCATAATTGAGTCCTACCTTTGCTTCTCAGAAGCATGCTGATATATCAATCTTTATCTAAGACTCTTAAATGCTTCAGAATCTCTATATGCCTCTCTGACAGTTCCTTCCCCTGATCAAGTCTCTCCCATATAATGGTATTAATTGACTCAAGATACTGCACATGGTCTGTTCATAATCAGTTCTCATTGATCAATTGATTCAATCGTGAAGTGCTCTCATTAACCAAAGTAATTGCTTTTAAGTAGGTGAAATAATCAATGGAGTTCCAGGTTTACTATAGAAACCTAATAGGTCATGAAGGGAAGAGGAAAAAACATGGAGGTAAGAGATGAGAGAGAGAGAGAGAGAGAGAGAGAGAGAGAGAGAGAGAGAGAGAGAGAGAGAGAGAGAGAGAGAGAGAGAGAGAGAGAGAGAGAGAGAGAGAGAGAGAGTTTGTGTGTGTTTAGAAGACCTCAGGAGGGGCAGCTAGGTGACCAAATGGATAGAGCACTGGCCCTGGAGTCAGTAGTACCTGAGTTCAAATCCAGCCTCAGACACTTAATAATTACCTAGCTGTGTGGCTTTGGGCAAGCCATTTGCCTTGCAAAAAAAAAAAAAAACCTTAAAAAAAAGAAGAAGAGATCAGGAAGCATACTGAGGAATCTGGGGACATGAATGTGGAAAGAAAAAGTGGACTGAAAAATGAAAATAAGTCATATTTCTATCACTGAGTCAACATAACTTCCCTAGGTTCTACCTAACCTGCCATGCAAATTATAGAAAGGCTCTGGTAGAATTTAATTTGTAAAATTTAGTGTCACATTTCTCCTAATGTATTTCTAAAGAAATTTCTAAAGAAACCAATCAATAAATAAGAATTTCTTAAATGGCAGGCATGATGCTAGGTACTAGGGAAATATAGACCCTGTTCTCAAAAAGCTTGCATTCTCTTGGAGATGACAGAATACCAGCAATGTCAGCCAAGAATTGAAGACTTCAGTTTATGAGAAGTAGCCCCCATTGACGCAGGGGGTAAGAATGGCTGTCCCTGGCTTGGTTCTGGTTCTGCCCTTCTTATCAAGCACCAAGCATGGCCTTTAAAAAGTGGAAAATGTTTTCCATATGAGAGTATCATTGATGGAAAACTACTGATTGAAATTGTCTTATCCCTGGATCAGTCTGAAATTGGCTTGTGAATAAATAATGTGCCAAAAAATTAAAAGAGAAATGTTTATCAGAGATATATTTAAGTCAAAAGGAGCCATTTTCCAAAACTTCTGCATCCTTGCAGCAAACTGATGTCTGATTACCAATTAGTCTTCTCTATTTATTAGCCCAACTCCAGTGGAGTATATCAGCAGCACTTTATTAGCAAGTTAGTCTTAGTTGCAGCATGTTTTTCAGAGAAATAAAATTGCCCTTCTTTTAAAAGAGGTTGTGAACAATGTAATTCATGAGTTTAGACTGCCTTTTCAGCAAAGAAGCAGGAATAGGGAAAGAGAAAGTCTTAAAAATAAGGATGTGAAAGGGCAGTGAGGTGCAGTGATTGGAGTGCTAGGGACAGATTCCAAAGACCTTTTTTCCAATCTCTCCTCTGTGTGACCTTTTAATTTCTTTGGGTCTTGGACTTTCCTTGGTCTGAGTATGATGATCTCTAAAGAGACTTCAACTCTAACATACTATGATGCTCTAATCTTAGCTAGAGTTGAAATGGATTCCAAAGAGGCCCTGGATCCCCTGTCTCCCCCAACTCTTTTTCCATACATTTTCCTAAGTAGCCATCTGAACCTGGAAAAGCTCTGATTCTCCCAGTTGAGTACAGAGCCTTATTACTCCATCAATATTTGTTCAGGTCATCTGGCCCCAATTATCTCAGAGTCATCATGATGAGCAAGGCCATCTAATTTTGTTTCCAATGTTTGGCATTCTCTAGTTAATGAGATAACCACCTTTTCTGGATTCTGTCTCTTTTTATGTTCAAGCATAAATAATAACTGTTAAGATCCCATATCTGTATTATTTCTTTCTCTGTATAGTTCCAGGATTTCATTGTCATATTTGGAGAGGACATTGAGAGTCTTAGAAAAACACACCACCAAAGTCTCAGCAGTTCCACTTTCTCTCCAAATTTATACTGCAAGACTAGCTCACATTTCTTTCCCACATTCAGACCTAGAAAGATTGGGTGACCTGACAACAAGACATGGAAGAAAGGATAGCCAAAGAGCTGAAAAGTAGAATATTCTGAGGGCAGAGATAGTTTTGTGAATTTTCCTTTTTTTACTCAGGCCCTAGCACATTGAAGTGGAATGAAAATTCTATTTCCTATAAGTGCCTATAATATTTTTATTATTGTGAACTCCCATTTGGGAAACTATCGAGGAAGATGGCTATTTGCTCTGCAGCTTCAAACCTTTTAAAAAGTTGCTGAGATAACAAGAGATAAAATCAATCATATAGCCTCTGAGGGGCAGAAGTGGAATTGGAGCTCAAGTCTTTCTCACTCAGAGATCCATCCATTAATAAGTGTTTACTGAATTGCTGAGTTGAATTGAATGAATATACACTATTTTACAAATCAAGCAAGGGTGAGCTGTCAGCATTCTGATCAGATCCAAAAAATTTGGAAATGTAGTACCTCAATAGCACTCCACTCCTCAAGCCAGGAAAAATGTCACTTATACCTCTAGATCATCCTTCATCTTTTTCCTGTCACCTAAGAACCACTCTTCTCCAGTTTAAGAATATAGCAACAATTTCTTAATTGGTCTTACTGCCTCCAGTCTCTCATATTGATTCCTCTAAAAGCTGACAAATTGAAATTCCTAAAGCATAGGTCCATATGATTTACTCTACTGTTCAGAAATTTTAATATTTATTTCATTTTACTTATTCAAATTAATAAAAATGCCTTTTCTCTCCTCCAAAAGAAAAAATTAAAATGAAACTCTTGTAATAAATATACATAGTCAAGCAAAACAAATCCCCAATTTTACCATAAAAACACATGGATCACTAGGTATCTAGAGTACATCACCTCTCTCTCTTAGGAGGTAGGTAGCATACTTTATCATTAATCTTTTGTAATTATAGTTGCTCATCTGACTGATCAAACATCTTAAATCAGACAAAGATGTTTGTGTTTTATTTTGTTTTAATTTACTTTAGCAGCTTATTATTAGACTATATATATTTTATTATATAAAATAAGAATTCATTATTTGGGGAAAATGTGTTGGGAAAATTGGAAAATAGTATGGAAAATTGGAAAATAGTATGACAGAAATTGGACATATCTTACATCATTTGCAAAGATAAAGTCAAAAAAGATACATAGAGAAATTACTAAAAAATTTGAAGAATATGGAACATATTACTCATCTGACATAGATAGGCAAATAACATTAAAATAAAGAAGAGATAGAATACAGAGTGAAATATAAAATGGATAGTTTTGATTACATTAAATTCAAAAGTTTTTGTATAAATGTGGCCAGGATCAGAAGCAAATGAGAAAAGTGGGGTGGAGGGAGAGATTTTTAGGCAGTTTCTCAAATAAAGATCTCATATCTCAAATATATAAAGAACTTTGTCAAATCTATAAGAATATGAGTCATTCTCCAAATGAGAGTCAAAAGATATGAACCAGCAGTATTTCAATGAAGAAATTAATGCATTTACAATCAATTTAAATTATTACTGGCTAGAGAAATGCAAATTAAAACAACCTTGAGATATCACTTAATACATGCCAGCTTGGCTGAAATGAATGAAGGGAAAAGCAACAAATGTTGGAGAGGATGTTGAAAAATGGGAACACCACTTCATTGTTGGTGGAATTGTAAACTGATTGATCATTTAAAGAACAATAGGGAATTATGCCCCAAAGGTGATTAAAGTGCCTAAATCTTTTGACTCAGCAATACCATTACCGGTCTATTTCTAAAAAGGATTAGGAAAAAAGGAAAAGAACTTATATAGCCTAAAATATTTATAGTAGCTCTTTTTTCTGGTGACAAGGAACTAGAAATTGCAGGAATACCCAACAATTATAGAATAACTGAACAAACTCTGGTATTTGATTTTGATGCAATACTACTGTGCTATAAGAGACAATTAGTTCAATGATCATAGAAAATATGGATAGAGTTGCAGAAAATAAAGAAAGACAAGGTTAACAGAACCAAGAGAACATTCTATACAGTAACAGCAACTTTGATTGATTAAGTAATTTTGATTATAATACCCAAATTAGCTACAAAAGTCTTATGAGGATAAAAGCTTATCTGTATCCAGAGAAAGAAGTGATAAATAGAAGTATGCATAGAATGATCATATTGACATACATATATATATATATATATATATATATATATATATATATATATATATATATATATATATTTGCATCTAATGATAGACCTCTCTGGGGAGGGAAGAAAGGGCTAAAAAGAAATTTACATAACTTTATTATATATTTAAAAGAAATAGCAAGTTGCACATAAGAGTTGCAATTTCATGTGGAATCATCTTTTTTTTAGTCATACTGTTATGAAAATGCTTGTTTTATTCCATGAAATAAAAATAAAATGAACAAGACTTTTTAAAAAATCCCTTCACAACTTGAAAAGAAAAAGTTGTCTTTACTATGTTGTTGCTGTTGTCTAAATTGTCCTCCTGGTTCTGCACCCTTCATTCTGCATTCACATGTCTTTCCAGATTTCTCTGAAATTGTCCCATTCTTCATTTTCATGGCAAAATAACATTTTTCATATTCATAAAATGTAATTTGTCTGGCCATTCCACAACTGATGGACACCCTTCTAGTAAATAATTTTTTGCCATCATAATAAAAGAGCTGCTAAAAATATTTTTGTACATATGGGTCTTCTTCCTCTCTCTTTGATCTCTTTTCAGAAACAAAACAGTTACTAGTATCCCTGGATCAAAGAACATACACAGTTTAGTTTCCAATTGATTTCCACAACAGCTGGACCAATTCGCAACCATACCTCTAGCACATGAGTAGTACTGTTTTTCCACAGCTCCTTCAACTAGCTGTCACTTTCCTCATCCACTATGCCAATCTTCTTTATATGAACTGGAACCTCAGATTTGCCTTAGTTCTCTATTTATTAGCAATTTGGAAATAAATAGAGATAGAGATAGAGATAGAGATAGAGATAGAGACAGAGACAGAGACAGAGACAGAGACAGAGAGATAGAGATAGAGACATAGAGATAGAGACAGATGAGATAGAGATAGAGATAGAGATAGAGATAGAGATAGAGATAGAGATAGAGATAGAGACAGAGATAGAGATAGAGATAGAGATGAGATAGAGATAGAGATGATATAGATATCTTGCTAACTTGGATTTATCCCTTTTAGAACTGTCCACATCCTTTGATCATTTATCAATTAGGAATTTATCATTTTTCTTATAAATTTAAATCAATTCTTTACATATCATAGAAATAAGATTTTTCTTGGAGAAACTTAACTGCAAATATTTTTCCAGTTACATATTTTCCTTCTATGTTTATCTCTAATGGTTTTATTTATGCAATTAAAAAAATAAAAATATGTGACCAAAATTATCCAATTTATTTTACATGATCTTCTGTATATATTTTTGATTATAGATTCAGACTCTAGATCTGACTGAAATTTTCCTCTTTGCTCCTTTAATTTGTTATGCTATTCCCTTTTATCTGTAAGTCATATATGCATTTGGAGTTCATATTGGTTAAAATGTTGTCAAAATCTAATTCCTTCCAGTTTACTTTCTACTTTTCCCACTCCCCCCCGCCCCCACCACAAACAGTGAGTTCTCACCTCAGGTCTTTGGGTTAATCAACCTAGGCTACTACATTCATTTGCTTTGCCCAAAGCATATAGTTTTACCATATGATATACCAAATCTATACAACTGGTCATCCTTTATATTTCTCAACCACAATCAAATTGTCCTGTCTCTTACTGCTTCATTATGACTTAAGATCTGGTACTTCTTTCTTCCTTTTTTCCATCACTTCCCCAGAAATTTTTGGCCTTTTATTCCTTCCAATGAATTTCATTCAATATTAATAGATCTATGTAATAATAATTTTGTGGTTGTATTTTGATGGCATTGAATAAGTAAATTAAATGAGGCAGTATGGCCATTTTTATTCTCTTAGTTCAGAATGAATGAAAATGAAATGAAAATGAAAATGAAATGAAAATGAAAATGAAAAATTCTCCAATTATTTGTCTATATTTTTGTAAAATGTTTTGTAGTTGTGCTCATATAATTACTGCATATGTCTTGATAGGCTTCCAAGTACATTTTTTTCCATTGTGTAATTATTTTGGATGAACTTTCTCTTTCTATCTTGCCCTCTTGGCTTTTGTTGGTAATAAACAGAAACATTCATGATTTAGGTGAAATTATATTATATTTTGCAAGTCTTCTAAAGTTATTAACTGATTCTTTAAGTAAATCATCGTATGTATCAATCATTGTCTCTTCTTTACCTCCATTTATTTCCTTTATTTTCTTGATTATCTTACTGTGATAGCTGACATTTTTAATATTATATCAGTAGTGGTATGTAGTAGTGATGACCACGGACCTCCTTGTTTTACCCCCGATCTTAACAGAAAGCTCTCTAATTAATCCCCTTTATTTATAATGCAAGATATTAATGTTAAATGGATATTATTTAGCATATTGAGAAAAAGTACTTAATCCCTAGGTCCCTAATGTCTCCCTGAATCATAATTACTATGCTTTCTAGTATTTTTTTTAACAAAAATAAGCTTTGTATTCTCAAAAGCTTTTGCTGTCTCTATTGATATAATTTTATAATTTTTGCAGTTCCTTTTATCAATATGGTCCATCTTGTTAAAGGCTTTCCTAATATTGAACCAAACCTGCATTCCTAGAACAAATCCAAGATACCCATAAAAGGTCATTTTTGATAAGTTGACCTGCATAGGATCAGGAAGCCTTCTTCCTATACATTTACTTCAGCAAAAAACCCCAAATCACACTAGACCAAATCATCCTCAAGTCATAAAATAAGAAACTAAAGTAAGCAAAAGCAAATAATACAAAAAACATGTGCTATTGAAACAGTTTTATACACCTAGAAGAAAACAAAAGGAAGCAGCAAAGTATTAAAAGTAATATGTGGGTGTTATTATGGGCCATTTTTTTTAAAAATGCCTCTACGTGTGTTTGGCTTTGTACATAGAAATGCTCAAGCTGGGGAGAAGGTGCTAACTTCACAATATATTTTTAAAATAAAGCCTTTTTAAAAGGGCTTCTTTTTCTTCTTTTGCATTTCGGTTACCCCCTCTTCTCTTTGGTATTTTAAAAATCTTCCTCAGTTTTCTCTGAAGTCCATATTTCTAGATTGTTTTTCCCCCTTATGAATTCTATACTAGAGTCAAACTGTTCTAGAAGATGTTCTCCCAAAATTCCATTCCACAGGCATTTTCATATCTTTGGAGTGCCCTCATCTTCCTAAAATGTGTTTCCCTTCTCCTCTCTTTCCCATAGAACTGAGAACTCTATTCAAGGCTTGGGTCAAGTGACTCCTCCTTTAAAAGATCTTTCCTGATTCATCCCCTTGTTAATGTGAGCCCTAGGGAATGTGCTATTCTTACATGTGTCTTTCTAGTAGAATGTAAGCTACCTGAGAGATGGGACTGCCTGGCTTTTGTCTTTTTGTGCCCAATACCAAACCCCAGACCCCAGGATACAGTAGGTAATTAATGAATAGAATGGTTGATTCTAGATATAATTCTATCAAACAGTTCTCTTGTGGCATGATCCCTCCTCATTTTCCCAGTCACCCTCAGTAAAACATTCTCTAATTCATCAAAGTCTTTCTTACACCGTGCTGTCTAGAACTGAAAACAATCAATACTCAAGGTGTAGTCAGATCTATCACTTCCCTCATTCTAATATCTTGATCTTGGGGCTGCCATATCACATGATTCATTCATGATGAACTGGGAATCCATTAACACCCCCGGATCTTCTCACAAACTGGCTGGTCCCTCCAGATTCTGTGGTCATCCTGTGCTAATCTCTGTTAATTAGCTGCTGCTTAATGCAGGCAAATGGGGAAGCCATTTTCCAATCTACACCACATTTAAAAATAATTGTTCATTAAGCTCTTGTCTTCTGCTTCACATTTCCCCCTCTTCCTTTATGATGTCCTTCCCCAAGAGAATGGGCTCTGTATGGGAGGACTTAAGATATCCACACTGGGCAGAGTCTCTATCAGTTGCAGGCAGGCACATGTGAAATTCAGACTTCTTTCATTTCATTCCAGGATATGTTCTTTTAAAGGAAGTCAAACACCTACTCCTTACATTTTGAAAAATGACTTGAATGGACATGTCACTAGAAGATTTTTTTGCAATAAAATTATAAGACTCTTGAGTGAGTTCTGTTTAGAACTGATATCTGGTCATACATGACTTTCATTTTTTATGTATAGCAGCAGATCTAGAACAAGAAAAGACCTCAGAGACCATACAATCAAGGCATCTAGGAAGCATAATGGATAGTGCCCAGATAGGATATCAAGGAGATAAGAGTCCAAATCCTGATTCAGTCTTAAAAGAGGTAATAATAACAGGGAGCATTTATTTATATAATACTTTAATATTTTCACAGTGGAGGCAGCTGAATTCACCGGGGCAACCTGAGTTCACTGAAGAATGGTGGTACCTTAGATAGTAATGGAAAAGTTTTGAAAACAGATGAATTTTTTTGGACATGTTGAGTCTGAGATATGTGCAGGATATCCCATTGAAAATGTCTGATTGGCAGGTGGTGATAGAGGATGAAGTTTAGGAAGAAGAATAAGTTTTGATGTAGAAAGGCAGATATGGGGGGGGAGGGAGACAGAAATCTGAGAATCTTTTTCCTAAATAAGGTAACTTAACCTATGGGCACTAATGGGTCACCAATGAATGATTGGAGATTGATATGAGTCATTTCAGTACCAACTATCTGTGGACAGTCATCAAAGCAAAGGTCAAAACATATCAAAGCATAAGGAAAAACAGAGATGAGAAGAGGGCAGTGTCTGCAACTGTGACAGCTTCAATCTGTATGATTCAGACCACACATCAGAAATAAAAACTGGGAAATGGAAAAAAGGTGAGGATCTTGACCTTGATTATCAGCATCTCCTGCAAAATTTAACAGATGAAAGCAGTGACCATGAGAAAAGAAGTCAAAAGGAGCCCAGAAACTATCTTAACCCAGACAACAATCTTTGTCACTTGAAGAGATAAGGCAAACAATAGCAGTAGAAGTTTAAAATAGAAACTCATCTGGGAAGCACTATGAAGGAGGGTGGTCAAAGGTTACAACCAGCCGATGAAAAATTTGACCTAAGATCCAACTGCACTATATCATTCCAAGAATAGTCATAAGTAAAACTTCCAGAAGGGCAGCAAATAGATACAAAATGGAAGAGATTTGTCAACATTTCTAGAATCATCTGTTTTCATTAACAATGATATGAACTCTAATACCTCAGGCCCTTAGACAATGAAGTTGCAATGAGAAGGTGAAGTAGAGAAAAGAGATATGAAAAAAGAAAAAATACTAATCAACCATTGATTTGATTTCCAGAATGCCAACTTTTGCCAGGCATATACAAACATTACTTCATTCAATTCTCTTTTTTTGCAAGGCAAACACACAGCTAGGTAATTAAGAGTCTGGGACCGGATTTGAACCCAGGTACTCCTGACTCCAGGGTCGGAGCTTTATCCACTGTGTCACCTAGCCACCCCACTTAATTCAATTCTTACAACAATCCTGTGAGGTAAGTGCTATAACTATTCCCCTCTTACAGTTGAGGAAGCTGAAGCAAACAAAGGTGGAGTAACTTGCCCAAGGTCATACAACTAAGAAGCACCTGAAACCCAGAAAAGTAGATCCCAAAGAAAAAAGGGTCCATCATGTCCAAAGAAAATTGAGGGTAAACCTGCAGCTGGGGCATGGCAGCAATGTTTACAAAATCAGAACTGAACCCAGAATGAGAATAGTTTCCCAGTCAATTTCTCAAACTCCTGGAAATCTAATCATGGACTCCTTAGGGGTCCAAAGACCCCAGATTAAGAATCCTTTGTTTAGGGAAACCCTTCATTTTTCAGCACATTTTTCAGTCCTCTCTGACCATCTTTGCATAACCCAAGTGCCAGGTTGCAATTTCTGTTCTCCTCTTTTCATTCCTAGGTATAGTTTACAGCTCCTTCCTTCCCTCAGACCCAGATGAAATGTGGCTTCTTAAAATCTAGCATCTCAGCATGGCCATGAATGCACATTTATTTTGTGTAGCCATTATATAAGGAGGGCTAAATCCTCCCCAATGTTTTCTCGAGCTCCCCTAGAGAGTTATTATAGTCTTAGAAACTAAATTACTTGCAATTGTGGGCTAAGAAAAATGTACCTTTGGGCCAGCTGCCTGCCTGGGAAGCTGTGAAACATTTGATGTGCTAGGCTTGAGAACAGCTACGTTACACCAGTGCCCCTAAGGGAACATGTTAGCCTCAGATCAAGAGGCCCGTGAGCTCATACATTTATGCATTTATACAATTTTTGAGAGTTTCCAAGTCTCCATTCCTATTAGAAACATCAGGTTCTCCCGCCAACATGTCCAAATGGAGTTTTGTTTCCATTGGCTCAGGGAAAACAAACATCCATCTTAGGGCCGTTAAGGTGCCAGCATTTCTGGAAATGCTTTCACCTAATACTTCCCTGGGAAAACATAGTCTAATAAAATGTTAGCTTAAGACATTCGTTGTTTTGCTGGTTTTACCAAAGTACAGTCATAGTGGTCACAATTCTGCTATGGCAAAATTGAAAGTTGGGAGGAAGGATGAATTTTCATTTCCAAGGTCATTATATATGCTCACTGACATTAAGGTCAATGTATTCAAAGACTAGTTGCCACCAGCCAAAAGGCATCTTTAGCCTCCCCATGATGGCAGGGTGCTAAGGATCATGGAATTTCAGGATCTCAGGAAAAAATCACACCTGCAAATGACCCAAAAGGCAGTGGAAAGATGCTCAGCAGGTTTAATCATGGGTCCACTGATATCCCATTGGAGTCTGGAGGTCAAATAATCCTCACTGGAACATTTAGGAAAGGATGTGGACGGGATGACAAGTGTGCAAAAATGATACACAGAGGAAAAACAGCTGTAGAGGGAGGGAGCGCCTATGATGACAAGATCACAAATCCATTGGCATTTCATTAAAATTCTGACTTTCAAGCATCCTTTATGGAAGATTTCTGGAAAGCCTTGAATGAGAGTCCCAGAAGATAAGAAGCAGTGGACAGGAAGAACATCATTTACGTAGATGGAGGGAGCCATAATGATATCATAACAGAAGCATGAAAAGAGGGAAGCAACATATAGCTTCACTGCAATGTAGACCATGATTCTGGCTTAAAAATTTATCAAGTTCTCTAGTCATGTTTCTAGATTAAGTAGGTAGAAGATATAATTAAATGACATTCATTACAAAATGTTACAACTGGAAGGAAACAAGAGTTCATTTCTACTTTTACAGATGGGGAAAATAAACTGAGAGAGACATGATGACTAGAAATAATGTATCCCAGCCTGGGAATCAGGAATGCTGCTCCAGTTTCAGTTTCACCATTTATTAGCTGTATGACTTTGGGCAAGCACTATGTCTCCAAATCTCAGCAGCCCCCATTCTCAATTTAGTGAAGATGATAGCTGAGCTCTCCTCCACCTTTAAAGCTATCATCCCTAATATCAAGAGTTTATGGCAGAGCTAAAAAATATCAAATGCTGAGGTTGATTGAGCCAAGACAGGTGATATCAGGATAATAAAGATGTCCTGGTTCTAATATCATCATCTGTAGCATCGATTAAGTGATAGTTCATGGACCTTTGAGAAGCAATATGGCATAACCAGAAAAAAAAACAAACCAACCATGATGTGATGCCATAATGACCTAACTCTCACATATAATAGCTGTGTGATCATGGCCAACTCAATTAACTTCTCTGCCTCTACACCTCTAGTGAGAGGGGCTACCAATCTTCATTAAGGGAGAGCATTTAATCATGAAGAATTCCTAAAATAGAGGAAAACACAGTTTCAAATCAAAAAGAAAAAAAAAGTTGGTCCTTTGTGAATTGAAAATTGTAACTAAGTTGATAAATTGAGAACTGGTTGAATAAGTTGGGATTTATGAATATAATAGAATAAAAATGATGAGCAGGTGGATTTCAGAAAAACCTGGGAAGATTTACATAAACTGATCCAAAGTAAAGTGAGGAGAATCAGGAAAATATCATACATAGTAACAGCAACATTGTGAGATGATCATCTATGATTGACTTATCTCCTCTCAGCAGTACAAAGGTCTAATGTTATCCTCATCCAGACAATGAATTGATAGAGTCTGAATATGAATCAAAGAACATTTTCTACTTTCTTTGGGGATTTTTTTGGCTTGTTTTTATTCTTTTGATTTGTTTCTTGGTTTACAACATGAGTAACATGGAAAAATATTTTACATGATTGAACATGTATAATCTATATCAAATTGCTTATCATCTTAGGAAAGGGAAATGGAGAAGAGGGAGAAAATTTAGAACCCCAAACTTTTCTTTTTTTAGGAAGAGCAAGGCACTTATTAATGAATCTGATGTTGTCTGTCCTAATGTGGCAGCTGCCACCTGTCCAGCAATTCTGTACAGGTCTCTGTCCCTGAGGTGTAAGTTTCCAGCCCCCATCCTGGTTCTTCTCCACTATCTTGAGGCCTTGCAAGGCTTGCAGGAACCTCTGAGCCATGCTTTTGAAGCCTCTGCTGAAGTGACTGGGCATGACCCCATTGTGCTGGTACCTCCTGTAGATCTTGGTCATGGACCTGACCCCAGGCCCGCCTTGGAGGTACAGATGGCAGGCAGTGAAGGTGGCCCAGGTGTAGAACCAGTTCTCATCATAGGGTGCCAGCTCCTTGTGTTTGGCCAGTTTGACAATGTCCATCCATTCAGGGATTTTCAGCTTCCCTGACTTTTTCAGAAAGATGTCCAGGGCCTGGAAGAATTCCTGCTGCTTCTCACTCTTCACTGTGACTCCAAGCATCATGCAGGATCCATGTAGCCAGCCAGGGAACCCAAAATTTTTTAATTTTTTTTGTTTTGGAGGATTTTTTTGCAAAGTAATGGGGTTAAATGATTTGCCCAAGGTCACACAGCTAAGTAATTATTAGTCAAATTTGAATTCAAATCCTCCTGACTCCAGGACCAGTGCTTTAGCTACTATGCCATCTACTATGCCATCAAAACAAATGAATGCTGAAAATTGTCTTTACATGAAATTTTAAAAAATGCTATTTTTAAAGTTGGTCCTTTGCAAGAAATTATACAAGAAAAATGAGTTACAAATTTTATTCTTCAAAAACTCAATATAGCCCAAGTGCAAGTAAAATTAAGAAATATAAATGATTAATGTTGGAAAGGTATACCAACTAGAGCACATCCATTACCAATTCATGCTTCAAGGGGCCATGATATCAATGGCAAATTTACTTGTCTTTCCTTTCACTGCTGTACAGCATAAACCCTTATACCTTTAGGAAATGGTTCCAGTGACTATTTAGGGCTAAATATTCCATTTCCCAATTTAGGGATGACCATCTGTGAATATAACTTTCCTGGTCCCCAGGTAACACAAATAATATCCTTCCCCTAGGGATCCTTTGCAAAGTGTTCCTAGCTTGGCCATCACTGACAGAGTTTGTTTTTTTCTGACATAGCCTCTGAGAATTCAAGGTCAACTCTGAACCCTAAGGAGTCATTTTGATATACAAGGGCACAGAACAAAAGAAATTACTATGTGAAGGAGGCAGATCAATTGCCTAGAGGAACAGAGAGAGGAATTAAGAACTCTGTGTTTCTGGCAAAGGACTCATCTCTAAAATATACAGAGAATTGAATCAAATTTATAAAAAAAGACAAGCCGTTCCCCAATAGACAAATGATCAAATGATATGCAAAGGCAATTTACAGATGAGGAAATCAAAGCAATCCATAATCATATGAAAAACTGCTCTAAATCACTAATTATTAGAGAAATGCAAATTAAAACATCTCTGAGGTACCACCTCACACCTCTCAGATGGCCAATATGACCAGAAAGGACAATGATCAATGTTGGAAGGGATATGGGAAATCTGGGACACTAATACATTGTTGGTGGAGCCATGAACTCATCCAGCCTTTCTGGAGAGCAATTTGGAATTATGCCCAAAGGTGCAATACAAATTTGCATACCCTTTGATCTAGCAATACCACTACTGGGTCTATACCCTAAAGAGATGATGAAAAGGATAAAAACATCACCTGTACAAAAAATGTTCATAGCAGCTCTGTTTGTGCTGTAAAAGAAATGGAAACTGAGGGAATGGCCACCAATTGGGGAATGGCTTAACAAACTGTGGTATATGTGTGTGATGGAACACCATTGTTCTATTAGAAACCAGGAGGGATGGGAATTCAGGGAAGCCTGGAAGGATTTGCATGAACTGATGCTGAGTGAGATGAGCAGAACCAGAAGAACACTGTACACCCTAACAGCAATATGGGGGTGATGATCAAACTTGATGGACTCGCTCATACCAATAGGGAAATCTTAATGGATTTGCTCATACAACAGGGTATGAGGCACAATTTGGGGGTATCTGTGATGGAGAATGCATCTGTATCCTTAGAAAGAATTGTGAAGTTTGAACAAAGACCAAGGATTATTACCATTAATTTTTTTAGGGTTTTTTTTTGCAAGGCAAATGGGGTTAAGTGGCTTGCCCAAGGCCACACAGCTAGGTAATTATTAAGTGTCTGAGACCGGATTTGAACCCAGGTATTCCTGACTCCAAGGCTGGTGCTTTATCCACTATGCCACCTAGCCACCCCCATTAATTTTTTTTTAAAAAGTTGGTTTATTATATAATTCTGCTATATCTCATACTCTATGTTTCCTCCTTAAGGATATGATTTCTCTCTCATCACATTCAACTTAGATCAATGCATACTATGGGAATGATATAAAGACTAGCAAACTGCCTTCTGTGGGGGGAGGGAAGCAAGATTGGGGGGGAATTGTAAAACTCAGAATAAATAAGAGCTTTCTAAAATTAAAA